>NW_026112343.1:100000-148921 GCF_024679095.1 Eriocheir sinensis | reverse complement strand
TAACCCATAAACACACTAAATCCACCGTACCCACCACCCACACACACAAACACACACATCATTATCAGTATCATTATCATTAATAATAACACACATGCGCACCTTCCCCCCTTTCCCCACCCCCTACATACAGGGAGATTTGGATGATATTATAAGGTCACCTTCTTCTGCATCGCAAAGATTGCTCTTGTGGTGGTAATCTGAATCCGGCCGCGCCTTCCCCTACCAATTACGAGGAGCTGAGCGGAGGTTTCCCTCGGGGGCGCTCTCCTCTTTATTTGAACGTCTCACGAAGGAGTGCAGAGGAGAGAACTGAGGCTTTCTGTGGTCAGACGCCCCTCCCGCCTCTCACGTCAACGATTTCAAAAGGCCAAAGGTGATCAGTCGGGTTCTAATGAGTGGTTTTGGAGGCTCATGGTACAGAGTGGGAAGGGCTCAGACCTACCAGAAGGGTCTTGAAATCCGCATTCTTGAGAAATGCCCCCAAACCCCGACGAAAGCCCAGTTAAATATGTGCGCTTGGGAGGTGAAATGTTTAATAAGAATATGTCCCCTTAACACACACCTTTTTCCCTCTCTGTAGCTTGGTTTGTATTCCGCTGCTACTTCCTTTCCTTCCTTTCATCCCTCCTCCTCGTCCTCCTCCTCCTCCTCCTCCTGTCCCTTCCCTCCTCTTCTTCTCTCCGTGGGTGTGTAAAAGCGATCGTAACCTCTGAGGATTTATCGAAGAGCGTCTTTATCAACACTCACCATCACAACAACGGGAGTATTACCTCAACAACACCTACAATTCAACACAAATGGCTCCTCTTTCTTCCTCTTGTTGTGGTCGCTTTTCTATATTCCGCAACACAACACAAGACAACCGACTCACTACGCCACTCCCTCTCTCTCTCTCTCCCCCCCTGGCTTGCTGTAGCGATGACCCGACTCTTTGGAATGTTGTCGTGGCGGGCGGGTCAGCATGCAGTCGGTGGTGGGTGGGTCTGTCGGTCGGTCTGTTGGTGGTGTGGTGTCGGTCCGGGGATCTGAACCAATCTAGCGGACGACTCGACTCCCTGTTTAGCATCAATAAGCCTCGTCATGGTCTCGGGTGAAGTTTCCCTTGTATAACCAGTTTGCTTCCTTGGTGGTACCTGCTTGGTCTGGTTCAATCACTTTAGTCCCCCTCCCCCGTTGCTCACCTCCTCCTTCTCGTCCTCCGCCTCCCTCTCCTTCTCCTCCACTATCTCATCACAAGAAGCTGGATCTTAACTCTTCACTAGCATATCTTCAGCTACTCTTTTTCTTTCCTTCTTCTTACATACGTTTTTTCCTCCCTCCTTCCTCTCTTCCACTCAAGCGTAGCGGAGCGGCACTTTCTGTGAGATACCGAAACCTGATTAACTTAAGTCCGGTCCGGGGCCCCTCGCTGCTTAAGGGCGTATCAAGGGCCTGAGATAAGATGACATGATCGCTCAGTCAAGCCTCGGTGCGTCGCTGGGCTCCTCAACATATTCGTAAATATTTCGACGCACAAGCTCACAGATTTGACAAGGCTTTCGTAGGAGTCTTCAGCATTTATATGGGTAGTTTTATAGCCCTGTTGGTAGTTTGACCCTCCTTCTGTACAGCTAGTGGGCTTTATTTTATTTTTTTGCCCTTGAGCTGCTTCCGTCACTGTAAAAAAAAGATAAAATGGAAATATGCCTCAGTGTCTTGGGGAGTAATGTGATCTATTACACGTTAACCATACCACACCTAACCTATTCAAGAGAAGGCGCCATAAACCCGTATCAGGAGAGTATCAAGCCACCTCTCCTCCCGAAACTGACCTCTCATTTGGCTACTCTTCTAAACTGTGGCGGTGATTAGCGGGCCTTTTTCTCTCAATTATTTATCTTTTACCTCGAGCTGCTTCCTTTACTGTAGAAACAAATGAGAACGGATATATGCCTCCGTTCCTTGGGGAGTCATGCGAAGGTAGGAAGGAAGGGGTGGAGAGAAGGTGCGAGAGAGAAGGGACAAGGGAAGGAGGATGAGAAGGAGTAAGGGTGTTTGGGGATGGAGGGTGAGGGAGGAAGGGTGCCTGGGATGGAGGGTGATAGGAGGTGCAAGACAGGGTGAGAGGGGTAGGAAGGTGTGGTGAGTCTCGGCGTGCGAATAATCGGACGCTCATACGAATATCGAGTCTGCCTTTGAGGAGCGAGCGAACCTGTCTACTTATCAGGCAGAATACTGGAAATTGAGTTTATAATTCTTGTGTATATGTTGGCGGCAAAAAAGAAAGATTGCCTGTGTATATCTTCATCACACGGTCTCACGCACTGGTTTGCGGGCTAATGGAAGTGTGCCTCAGTCAGTCTCGCTTCGGTAATATAAAGTATAATCTTAATGTTTTGTATAAGAACTCTAACGCAATACTTAACACCATCGAGTTAACAAGAGTATTCGTAAGATATATTGAACGCAATCTGATTTATAATAGGAGATAAAGAAGGAGGGAATTAAAAGAAGAAGAGAAGATAAAGGAAGATGATAGGGACGGAGAAATGAAGGAAAGTGGAAAAGAAAGAAAACAAGAAGGTTGGAGGGCAGAAAAGGAAGTGCATAGGAGATGAAAGAAGGAAGAAAATAGAAGAAAAAAAGGATGAAAGGAAGAAAGGAAATGCAAGGGAGACGAAGGAAGGAGAAATAAAGCAACAAAAAATGATGGAAGGCGGAAGTGTATGGGAAACGAAGGAAGGAAGAAGGAAATAAAAAAAGATGGAAGGTAGTATTGAATTCCATGGGAGGAAAAAATAGAAGAAAAAGATGGATGGAAGGCAGGAAGAAAGTGCGCGGGGGTCGAAGTGGTGGTCGTGCAAATAATGTGACCCACCGCGCGCCGGGAGGGTCGAGGGGCCGCGCGGGCGTGTGCGGATGACGTAATTAGTGGCCGGGGATGGTCGAGGCGAGGAACGAGGCGGGGGCACGAACCTTCCTCATGCCGCGCCGCACACCACACGCCACCACCAACCACTACTACCAACACCAACACCAAAACCACACGCCACCAACCACCACCACCACGCGCCACCACTAACCACTACTACCACCACTACCCCTCCCACTATCCCTTACCACTACAACCACCTTCTCTATCACTCCACCGTCTAACCCTCACCACCACTATTACCATCCCCACCACTACCCTTTCCACAGTCTCTTAACACCACTATCTCCTCTATCACCTCAACGCCTAATAATTCTCCCAGCTACCGCCACTCCACTCCACCACACAAATACCAACACCACTACCTCCGACACTACCTCTACCACTATAACTAACCAACACCACCACATTCTACCACCACCACCACCACTCACCACCATAACTCACGCAACAAACAAAGCAAGATCGAGGAATAAAAAAGCGAAGGGAAAGAGAAAATAATGAGTAAGTGATGACAGTCGTGTATACAGGACAGCGTGGGCGGCGGCTACATACCATAAACTACCAAAAAAATTACCATAGGAGTGCCATGAATACCATAAAATCACCATAAACTACCATACACTACAATTAAAGGCCCAAAATCTGCCCTTGACTTCCATGGAACTATCCTAAACTACTATCAATAACATAAAACTACCATATAACTACCATATCCTGCCATAAACCGCCATAAGCTACCATCAACTTCCATAACTCAAGAGAGTGTCAACCAACGTGGATTTTGTGGCGTCTTCGTGTGCCTTTAAAAGAAGAAGAGTTTCCGCAGTTCCCGCATTTATCAACATCCACTTCACCTCTCCTCTCCCTCCTCTTCTTCTCTCCCTCTCCCTCTCTCTCCCCCTCCCCACCTCTCCATCTTTGCCGCTTCTTGCTCGGAGTCGCGGACATTTATTACCACATAACTCACACATGGAATACAAAACACACACACACACACACACACACACACACACACACACACACGGAGGGTTATGAAGGAGTGGCGGAGAATCGAACACTCTTTATTTACGATCGGCACAACGTAAAGTAAATGTCCTTAGATGCATCATGAACGACGGACACACTTGAGGAGGAGGAGGAGGAGGAGGAGGAGGTGGAAGAGGAGGAGGAGGAGGAGGAAGAGGAACATAGGACAGGCAGACGAACGGGAGATAGGCGGCTTTGGAGGACTGGCTTAGGTTAGGTTAGGTTGGTTGTCCCGGTTGGCTGGTTGGCTTGCGGGTTGGTTGGCTTAGGTTAGGTTAGGTTAGGTTAGGTTAGGTTAGGTTAGGTTTGCGGGTTGGTTGGCTTAGGTTAGGTTAGGTTAGGTTAGGTTAGGTTAAGTTTGCGGGTTGGTTGGCTTAGGTTAGGTTAGGTTTGCGGGTTGGTTGGCTTAGGTTAGGTTAGGTTGGTTGTCCCGGTTGGCTGGTTGGCTTGCGGGTTGGTTAATGTCAAGTCTTTGTATTACTCGGTCCCTTGTTTTATTTGGTTCGTCTTTGTTGTTCTCCCCGATACGCTAATTGCTCTCTCTTTCCTTTAATGAATTTGCGTCTCGTTCCCTTATCTGCTTACATTTTTGCGTGCTCCTTCTCTTATTGTGTTACTGGTTTTCTTTATCTTCAAACTTTCTTATGTTTTTCTTTTAATTTTAGCGTTTTTTTCTTCAGTTATTTAACGGTCTATTTTTTCACATTTTTAGCGTTCTTTCTCATCTTTTATTACCCGTTTTATTTTTCTTCTTAGTCATCTCTTTCATTTTTCTCTTTTTATTTATTTTTGTCTATTTCATTTTATATTTTTCACCGTTCTTTCTTTTCTTTTATTATCCGTTTTATTTTTCCTCTTAACTAATCTCTCTCATTTTTCTGCTTTTATTTATTTTTAGTATATTTCATTTTCATTTTTCTGCGCTGTTTCTCTTCATCTTTTCCTCGTTTTCCTTTTCTTCCTGCCTACAATTCTCCTTCAACTTCTCTTCTTTTAATACCCGGCCTCCTTCTTTTTACATTTTCTGCACTCTTTCTCTTTTATTACTCGTTTTCTTGTTTCACTTATATTTCTCGAACCATTTTCTCTTCCTTTATTTCCCGGTTTCTCTTCATCGTACTACTTTTTCTACGCTCTTTCTCTTCATCAATTACTCGTTTTATTTCTCCTCTTACATTTCTCGACCCATTTTCTCTTCCTTTCTTTCCCGGTTTCCCTTTTTCTCGATCATTTTCTACGCTCTTTCTCTTTATCTATCATTCGTTTTCTTTCTCTTCTATTATCATTCGTTTTCTATTTCCTCTTCCTTACAGTTCTCGATCCAGTTTCTCTCCTTTTATTTCTCGCTCTCTTCTCCTTCTCCTCCTCCGCGGCGGGTCAAACGCATGCACTCGAGGAGGAGAAAAAAGAGATGGAGGAAGAGAAAGAGAAGGTTAAAGAAACGACAGTCAAATCCATTTATTGTTCTTCGCGGCGATAAGTGAACGTCTATAAAAGCATTTGACTCGCCTAAAGTGCAGGGGACACTATTATGGTTATCACTGATCGCCCTCGTAATGACCCTCGCCGCGCCATCACCTCGCCATTAGGGCATCGATGTTTTCACACTTAATTACCGTCTCCGCGTTTGTACAGCCGGACCCGCAACGCTTTAACCACCCCTGCCTTATGTTTATAGGTTCCAATGCTCTCTCCGGCGGATTCCAACCCTTAAGACCTGTTAAAAATGTGTTCTGCGACCCTTATCTTTATCTGGTCAGACGCATCCGTTGTGGTCGTAAATTCTCGCTGGTGGGAAAGCCTTATTTTGCCTCCCCCTGTAAGTATAGTCCTGGCCCCATCACACACCAATGCCATACAACCACCGTCACCGCTGCCCTAATCACCACCACCACCTCCACCTTCACCTCCACCACCACCGGCAACACCCTAACCACCGTCATCACCAGCCTCAGCGCTTCATCATTAATGCGGGGAAATAACTACCATCGTCACCAGCACCACCACCACCACCACCACCACATTACCTGTCGCAACACCTGCTGTTTGGAAGTGGTTATGTCTGTCTCTACCTGTGTGTGTGTGTGTGTGTGTGTGTGTGTGTGTGTGTGTGTGTGTGTGTTACTACTACTACTACTATCACTCCTCCTCCTCCTCCCACTACTACTTCTACTACTACTACTACTAATACTACCTCCACCACAATACTATACTATCATTCTTATCATTATCATTATTATTATTAGTATCATTGTTTACATTCACTAGATTTACCGATTATTATTAAGACCCGTTGCGGCACTAAAGCCAAGAGTTTATTAAATATATACATCGAACACTGTATTACAAGCCCTGCAACTAAGGCGCAACACATCAAGCTAAGAACACAGTTGGCCGGGTTAGACAGTCACTTACGCCCGGGCTCAAGGCAAATTCGGCTTCTGTATAAAAATTCGAGTTTATAACGGATAATAAGTGGCGCAGGCAGGTAAGGGCGCAGGTAGGCAGAGACGCAAAAAGCAGGTTGACAGGGAGGAAGGTAGATTGAGAAGGAGGTAGAAAGCAGGTAGATAGGGAAGCAGGTGAAAGGGAGGTGGAGGAGGAAAGAAAGCAGATAGGCAGAGAAGAGAGAAGAAAAGACCTGGACAAGGAAAGAGGTAGACAGAGAAGGTAGACAGGTAAGCAGGTTGACAGAAACGTAGATAGACAGAGAAGAAAAGTAACAGGTCGAGGAGGTGGATCAAGCAGAGATAAATAGATAAACAGATGTGGATAGATAAAGGTAGATAGAATGAGAGAATGGAAGACAGGCAAAGGGGTCACATAGGTAGGTCATGCAAAAAAAAAAAAAAAAAAACATACAGAAAGAAAGATAGATAGAAACACAGAAAACAAGTATTAAAAAAAAGGTGTTCCCAGCAGCAGACAGAAGAAGCAGCAGCCAGCCAGCCAACGTCCAGTCATTCCCTACTACTGCAGCTGCATCGTCTTGTTTGTCTCGCCGCTAATGGCTCGGCTCCGGTAATGACTTCAGCCGCACCTCCCTCCCTCGCCTCACCTCACCTGTTCCCGCCGTCAACCTACTTACTGCCTACCGCCGATTCATGGCCCCAGTGCTCTCTCTCTCTCTCTCTCTCTCTCTACTCTTCCCTCTGATTTCCCTCTCTCTCTCTGGGGTTTGTATTCTCAGTCGTTTTTGGCTCTCACATTAAATATTTCCTAGATAATATAGTCGGGTTCTCATGAGTTTTTTTACTGCCTAGCGCAAATTCATGGTCCCCAGTACTCCTCCTTCTCCCTCTCTCTGGTTTTTCTTTTTCTAAGCCCAACATTCTCAGATGGTTTTGGCTCTCACAACAACTATCTCCAAAAGCCACAAGGAAGATCGGTCGGGTTCTCATGAGTGCCTTGTCAAACTATCGCTAGGCTCATAAAACTACCTATGGAGATACCCACAACAACCTCTGCGAAAGACTTATCAACTGTGGGTGTGGGAGTCCTGAAATGTAGCTTCCTCTCGTCTTTTTTTTTCTTTTTTCTTACTCGCATTCCTTGCTTGGGTCATGCAGAGTTAATCATATTCATATTTTCATCCTTTTTTTATCCCCACCACGGAGTTATCATATACTTGTCAAACAGGAGGAAATAACGCATACCTGAATGCGATCCTTCTAGTTACACACCTACCAAACCTGCTACAACAGGACCACCACGGCAAACCTGCACCACACACCACCCACTCAGTCCTTCGTCACCACATACCTGCAAAGAAAAGACTTCACATTAGTGCTGCACACACACACACACACACACACACACACACACAAACGCACACATACAGACACACCTGGTACCGGCTAACATTCCAGCTCACCACCACCACTACCACCACTACCACCACCACCACGCCTGACCCTCCCTCTCCATCGTGCCTCGCCAAACATCGTTATCGGCTGGCAGGAGAGCGAGGCCCTTGAGTTCTGTTTTCCCTCAAATAACACGGCAACAGCGCACAGAGGGAGAGGGAGAAGTACACGCCGGGGAATTAGACGAGAACGGACGAATAAAAGGATAGAAAATACACTATCGGAGAAGTACACGTAAGGAATTTAAAGAAAACTACGTACACTACCCAAGCCATGAGCAACAGCAAGGGAAGAGGAAGTATACACGCCGGGAAATTAAACGAGGGCTGGCGACTAAAAGGATGAAATAACACACTAACACAGAACATGCAGGGAATTAGAGGAAGACTGCTGAATAAATATAAAAAAAGATAAAACTAATATAAAACAAAGTCATGAGCAACAGCAACGCAAACAAAAATACACTCTAGGAAATTAGAGAAGACTTTAAACATAAAAGAAAAAAAATAAGACAAAAAAAAATGAAATAAAATAAAATAAGTGGATGTAACATAAATGGATATAAAATAGAAATAGGAAAGATAAATTGAGATATAAAACGATAAAAAAACACACACTAATAAAACCATAAAAACGACTAAAACATATACAACACAAGGTAAATAAGGAAGGAAGGTAAAGAAAGAAGTGGGTGAGGGAGGAAGGAGGAAGGAGGAGGAAGGGAAGGAGGGAGGGAGAGAGGAAAGGAGGGAGGGAGAGAGCAGAGAGGACATGCAAATAAAAGAAGAAAAAAACATTAATAAAAGTACTTCACGACGACTTAAAAATAATAAAAAAACGCAGAGTCCACGAGGCGTTAACAAACAACCTCACGTCTTTAATGGCGCGGCTCCTTGTTTGTCACACGAGTGTTAACTGTCCTCTTACCACCCCCTTTAACCCCTCCCCTTAGTCTCCCCCTTCCCCTTCCCCACCACTACTACTACTACTACCACCTCTCCATCAAGCAATCCCTCTCTTCCTCCCTTTCCCCTTCCCCTTATATCTTCCCCCTTCTTCTTCCTCTTCCTCGCTTTCTCCTCCTCTATAAATTTCCCTCGCTGCCTTCCCCTCCCGTCTCTTCTCCTCTTGTCTCTTTCTCCCTTCCCTTCCCTTCCTCCCTCTTCCGTCTTTTTCTACCTTCCCCTTCCCCTTCCCCTTGCTTTACCCCCCTTCTTCCCTCTCTTCCTCCTTTCCCATCCCCTCTCGTTTCTTACTTCCTCCCCTTCCATATTGATTTCCCATTCCCGTCTCTTCCTCCCTTCCCATTCCCTCTCTCCCTGCCCCTCTCGTCTCTTACTCCCTCCCCTTCCACACTGACTCCCCCATTCCTGTCTCTTCTATCCGACCTTTCCCCTCCCTCCCTTCCTCCTCCCTCCTCCTCCTCTCCCAGCACCGAGGAAATTTACTGCAGTGCTCGAGGCTTGTGGAGGTAAAATGACTATCTTTGTCCCATCTAAAGAGTTTTGTAAATATACCAAACCCGTTCCCGTCTCCTTCTTTAGTCGCGGTTTTGATTCGTATTCGTATGCTACTTTCTTCTTCTTCCTCTTCCTTGTTTTCGTTTTCGTATTTTTAGTCTTCTAGTTTCATTTTCTTCCTCTTTTTCTTTATCTTTTATTCGTTTTCTTAATTTCTTTTCTCATTTTTCTTTTCCTGTTTTATATTCTCATTGTTTTAGTTTTCTTTGTTTTCACCTTATTTTCAACTTCGATTTCATTCCTTTTGTCTCTTTTCCTTTTCTTCCTCTTCCTCCTCTCGTCCTCTTCCTCTTTTTTATTCCTAGTCCCCTTTTGGTTTTCTGTTTTTACTCACAGTTTCGTATTTTTCTTCTTTACCCTTCCTTCAATTTCGTTCCCTTTACTTCTCCTCCATCTCCTCCTCCTCCTCCTCCTATTCCTCCTACCCCAGAGTACATCCATCCCCTGGGGCCTCTATGGCGACGGAGGGGACGCAGAAGGAAGGTATACAATTGTCACCCATGTGTCCTGCTAAAGACTCCTGCAAACACGAAATTCCTGCACACACACACACACACACACACACACACACACACACGAACACACACACACACAGCTTCCCCAGACGGGTGTGTGTGCGGGTGTGTGTGTGTGTGTCCGCCCCTCTCCTCGGCTCCCTTTCCTCACCCTTCCTCCCTCTCACCTCACTCTCCCCGCCATTCCTCCAGCCGCTCCGCCCTCAAGGGATAGAGTACGTCGGGGAGCCATCCATCAGAGCCTCGGTGACCCTTTGTCCAACGTTGTTTGGTCACCCTTCTTCAGGAGTGTAAATATTCATGTTGTTTCTTCTCTATGGAGTATATGGTTAATTGGAGACCCCTTGCGTGCCTCGTTTTCGTGTTTAAATGCTCTTAGGGAACGTGACGAGAGCTCTGAATGGGGTATAATGCCCTGATCAACCTCGAAATAGTCTCTTTAAATGGTTGCAGGATACGTGACAAGAACCGTGAATGGGCGATTAACGAGTGCTTACAAACATCCATATTTAAACTGACGGACGGAGAAGCTGAGAAATAAAAAAATAATTACCCTGACCACTGCCATTTAGTCGAGTTACATTATTCTTATTCGTATTCCAACATTTTTTCTTCTTCTTCCTTTGAGTTCTCCGTTCTTTACACTCATGGTTTCATATTCTTCTTTACCCTATATTAGTTTGTTACGTGAAGAACCTAAACCTCAGACCTTGCACGGGCTTCACCTACACACTCCTAGAAGCTAATACTTATCCCAGACGAGGACCAAAAAAAAAATGTAAACACTTATAGCGGAGAGGTGGACTTGGATACCGGTGGATGAGGGAGGAACGGAAGGTGGAATGAGTTCAGGCTGTGTCAACTTCGATTTCATGCCTTTTATCTCTTCTCATTTTCTTCCTCTACATCCTCCTCCTCCTTTATATTCCTGTCCCCCTTTTGGGTTTCTGTTTTTGCTCTCACAGTTTCGTATTTTTCTTCTTCTTTACGCTTCTTTCATATGTATGGGTGGAAGCTGGAGAAGAGGGAGAGAGGGAGGGATGGGTAGAGGCTGTAGTGGTGGGTGTAAGTGGGAGAAGTTGAGGAGAATAAGATAATGAGGTAAGGAATAGAAGACTGCAGGGAGGGTACATACCAGCATAAGGGAAGGGGTGAGTGAATGTCAGGTATGCAAGGGATTAAGGGAGAGGCAAAGGAGTAAGCGAGGAAGGGGAAGGAGAAAGGGGTAGCTGGACTCCTACTCTTTATTACCCCGTGAGTTAAGACCTTGTAATAATGGGTGTTTCCTTCAACTTGCCAGTCATCATTATTTCCCCGGAGACTCTCAGCAACTCCTCCTCCTCTCCCCTGACTGCCTCCTCTCCTTTGCCTCCCTTCCTTCACCTGTCGAGGGATTGCAGGTCTTACGCAGGTGTGGAGGAAGGAAGGACCACTGAGGAGGAGGAGGAGGAGGAGGAGGAGGAGGAGGAGGAGGTAACTTGACTATAGGTTGCAAGTTGAGCCTCACATCGTATTTACTACAGGCGCCATTCTCTCTCTCTCTCTCTCTCTCTCCGGATGTTGCAAGGGGCGGGATTAGGGAAGGTGATGGTGGAGGAGGAGAAGAAGGAAGAGGAGGAGGAGGAGGAGGAGGAGGAGGAAAAGATGGTGGTGACATTCAAGACTTTTTCCACCTCTTAACCCTCATTTTCCTCTTCCGCCTCCGCCGTCATTGCACTCGCGTCTAAATCTTCAAGTTCCCTCCGTAATGGGTTCCTGATTGTCTCCCCGGTGCTTGCGTAAATATATAGTTTACTCCCCCAAAGTACCAAGTTTCTTAATATCATGCTTCCTACTCTCCTACAAACAACTAACTAAACTAACTCATTCTCTCTTTTGCGCTCTCTTAGTCTCTCTCTCCTCTCTTTGCCTCCGTTTCGCCCTCTCCAGCTTCTCAAAACTGACCTCTTCCTCCTCCTCCTCTCCCTCCACCAGCCTCTTACACCCCTCTCTCCTTCTCTTATAAGCAACTAACTACCGCTAACTCTTTCTCTTGCGCTCTCCCTCTCTCTCGGCAGCCTCCACCGCACCCTCTCCGGCTTCTCAAAACTGACCTCTTCCTCCTCCTCCTCTCCCTCCACCAGCCTCTTACACCTCTCCCTCCCTCTCTTATAAGCAACTAACTAACGCTAACTCTCTTTTGCGCTCTCCCTCTCCCTCGGCAGCCTCCATCGCACCCTCTCCGGCTTCTCAAAACTGACCTCGCGTTGCCTGATCCGTTCCTCTTTAAGCCACTGGGCCTTTTCATCTCCTTCCCCACCCACATCACGTGCTTCAACCTCCCCCAGCCACCTCCTCCTCCTCCTCCTCGTCCTACTCCTTCCAATAGCCCCCTTGCATCCCTCCCTCTCCTTCTCTCCCCCGCCAAGCATCCCCCTCAACACACGGCTCAGCGGCGGGTCTGTAGGTCATTCGTGATGGCTGCTGATACAATATGCACCCCGAATCTTTTCCCAATATTTACCTCGGGAATCCTTTAATAATACTGGCGCGGGGGGAGGAGAGGGAGCGAGCGAGAAGCGACGCCACCCTGAAGGTAAATCGCCCGTGAACTGCTCGCCGGCGGGGTCTTCAAGGTTCATATTATCGCCTTTCTGGCCTTGGTTGGGATGCTGCAGCGGGTTTTACGGACGATCTTGCCGCTGGCCTCGTTCACGCCTCCACGTCTTCCTCTCTCGCGCTCTCTTTCCCTGCGTGATCGGGGACGGTGAGTCTTCAAACATTGGTCCTTCTTTCTCAGGTCACGGCGGGTTATGTGAGCCTTCATGAGTCTTGCCAAAGAGGGCTTATAGGGTCATACTCTTGCAAACATTTCGGCGCCCTGGCACCCAAGACTTTCATGGGAGTTGTGGGCATTTCCAGGGGTGGTTTAATGGCTCAGCAGGTAGTTTGACGGTTTTTGTATCGTGAACGTTAATAAACAGTCATGAAAATCCGATTAATTTTTTTTTTCGGGTTTTGAACATAACTGACGTGATGTGTGAAGGCATTTGAGAATACCAACGATAGTGTTTTTGTTACTCACTAGATGTCTGTCTGTCTGTATGTATGTCTACCGGGGTTGGAACGCATCTCTGAGCTACCAAACTCCAACTAAAAGGAATGAGATGTTAAAGTATTTACGACTGCATGCAAAGTCCAAAAGAGGAATGAAAATAAGTAGCGAATTCCTCTCGAGAGTTTTAAAAAGAGCTAATTACTTTTAAATGAGCATCTGCAACGACTTTGAACTTTTCTTTACTAAATATATGCATGTGATAACTTTGCACCAAACTTTGCCAGTAAAATATCATAACCAGGCAGTCAGGGAGTGGCGAAACAACGACTTCCTGAATACCTGTGAAATACCTGAGTCTCGAGAACAGGTGGGAGGGAATCTTTCTATCTTACCTGCCTCTTGAATCACCTCACCCTACCTTGCACCTCTTTAATACTCCACCAGCACCTCCTCTTCCTGTCAACTCTCCACTCTGCCACTCCAAACTCCACTTCCTCCCACCCTACTCTCCTTCTTCCTTACTCTACCTTGCACCCTCTAAACTACTCCCTTGCACCTCCTCCTCTCTCATCTATACCCTTGTCATTGCACCCTTACTCTTCCTCGCACCCTCACTCCCCCTGTGCCTCCTCTTCCACCTTATCCCCAGTAACCCAGTCCACCTGTCAACTGTCTTCCACCTCCCTGTCCTCCACCCAATCCTCAGTAGCAGACTTCAGCGCAGGAGGACAATATGTGTGGAGGAATCTACCCCACCACAAGACACCCCCTTCCTTTGCCTCCTTCCTCCCCTGCATACCTCCTCCTCCACCCTCTCCTCCGTCAACTTGTCTCCCACGCCCTGTCCTCCACCTCGTCCTCTACTTCCTCCTCCTCCTCCTCCTCCTCCTCCTCCTCCTCCACCTGCCGCTTATGGGTGTCGAGAGTGGCGCTGTTTGCTCTTCCCTTCGAGACAGGAATTGGGTGGTGGCGGTGGCGGCGGACTCGTCTTGGGCGGGGCCGTAACGAGTGTTTGTTCGTGATATTGGTTTCCGCCACTCGGGCCCAAGGAGGGAGTGTCCGAGGCAATAGTTGAGGGAAAGTTGTTGGCTGCGCGACGTAACAAGGGCGAGGAGTTTCGGCATTATATGGGGAGAAAGGAACGCGGTGACTTGGGTAAATGGTGGAGAGTAGGAACATGAATTGGGTGAAAGGTGGAGAGAGAGAGTAGAGAATTGGGTGAAAGGAGAAGAGAAGACTTGAGAACTGGGAGAAAGGTGAAGAGAAGTGTAGAGCAATGGGTGAAAGGTGGATAGAAGAGAAGAAAATTGGGTGAGATTTGGAGAGAAGAGAAAACTAGAGAATTGAGTGGAAGAGAGCGAGAGGAGAAAAGAAGAAAATTTGGTAAAAAGTGAAGAGAAGAGAATTCTAGACAACTGCGTGAATGGTGAAGAAAGGAGAGGAGTGGAGAATTTGATAAACGGCAGAGGGAAGAGAAGATAAATTGGATGAAAGGTGAAGAGAAGAGAAGAATAGAAAATTGACTAAAAGGTGGAGACGGGTAGGAGTAGACGATTGGGTAAGGAAGAAGAAGAAAGAATAACAAACAGGATGAGAGATACACAGTGAAAACATGAGAATAGTTGAGAGACAAGAGAGTAGAAAATAGTGAAGGGTAGATCGAAAGAACACGAACGAGAGAACTGGAGGGAACAGAACAGAAAAAAATAACTAGACAAGAGGCTGAGAGGAAAAAATGTTAACTGGATGGGAGGATGAACGTAAAGAAAACAAATTGGATGAGAGTAAAGGGAGACAAACAAACAAGAGAACAATTAAAGGTAAAGAGAAAAGACTTAAGTATTTGCCGAGTAGGAAGAGAAAACGGTAAAAGCGAGAATGGGTAGAAGAAAGAAAACATTTACTAGACAGCGAGAAAAACAAACAAATACGAAAGAGACTTAGAGGTGGAAAAAAAAACAATACTAGTGGAGAGGTAATTACACCACCCTTATTAAGCTAACGACCCACTTCAAGAAAAAAAATAGAAAGAAATGGACTTACAGGTGGAGAAAAAACAATACTAGTTGACAAGTAGTTACAGCACCCTTATTAAACTAACGAACAAGGGACTAGGAAGGGAACAGAAAGTGGGAGGAAAGAGGGAGGTATCGAAGGGAGAGGGAGATAGAGGGGGGGAGGGATGGAGGGGAAGATGGGGGAAAAATAAAACACAATAACAAGGTGAGTGAGGGAGGAACCGAGACAGGTAGGCACTGAGGAACACCTGAGCCCCAAGGAGACACTCATTAACAGGTACAGCAGAAGGACTTATCATACTTTTTAAACAGCGCTTCCACACCTCGAGCGGGACACAAGTAAGGAGGTGACACATACTATACTAACCAAGGCGTGTCATGTGTGGCGCCACTATAAATATGTTTCCACCCTCGACAACACACTAAGGCACACACATATGAATAAAAAAAATAATAAAAGATGTGACAAAAAAAAACAAAAAAAACAGTCCCATGTAGAAAAAAAAAAAGAGGACTCAAAATCTAATAAAGAGTAGAGTAAAAATATCATCGCGTCCAAATCTTTATGAATGAGAAGAAAAAAAGATGTAGCTATTCAGAATTCAATTACTTACTCAAAACTCAAAATATACTTAATAAAAATGTGAATAAACAGAGCTGGATGCTAGGAAAATAAACAATCTCTTTCAAGACCAATTTATAAGGCAGTCTCTCTCAAAATAAAAAATACTCCAACTTCTTCTTCTTCTCCTCCTCCTCCTCTTTTTGATTTTCTTCCTCTTGTTCTTCTTCTTATTCTAGTTACTGTTCTTGTTCCTGTACTCGTTCTTCTCCTTGTTTTCTTTTCCTATTCTTGTTTTATTCTTGTTTTTGTTTTGTTTTCTTGTTCTATTCTTGTTTTATTCTTGTGTTTGTCTATGTATTTGTTCTTGCTCTTGTTATTCTTGTTTCTAATCTTTTCCTTCACATTTTTTCTTCCTCTTTTTCTTCAGCTTCTCCTCCTCCTCCTACTTTTAAGCGATGTCAATACCCGCGTCTCCCCCGGGCCCGCCACGCACGATATGCCCTCGTATATTCTCCACCCGATGAAGGGCGCAAGGAATATCAAGGCTCGTCTCCCCTTCAGCGGCCCGGGGTGGGGAGGGGGGATGTGGGGAGGCGGGGGAGGGGGATGCACTGAGATAAGAAGACTGAGGATGCGCGGATGAATGGAGGGAGGGAGGGAGAGAGGGTGCGAAGGAAGAGGAAATGATGGAACGAAGGAAGGAAAGAGGAAGATAAAAAATGGGAGAGAGAGATAGACGGTTTGGGGGACATTCAGAAAGAGGAAGAGAGTTAGGGAGGGAAAGTGGAAAGGAAGGATGGAAGGAAGAAGGGAGGAAAACAGGGGAGGAGAGAAGAGGAAGGAGAGGAAAAAGGGGGATGATACATGGCAGTAAAGAAAGAGAAAGGGAGGAAATAGAAGAAAGAAGAAAGAGTGGAGACAAAAAGAGCAAAGGAGTACAGGGAGGAAAGAAGAAAGGAAAAAAAATGAAAGAAAGAGAAAAAGAAGGAAGAATAGAGGGAGTAGTAAATGTATAATGTAAAGGAGGAGGTTGACACAGAAGATGATAAATAACAAAAAAAGAAGAAAGAAAAAAAGACGAAAGAAGAATGGAAAACACGAAACCAAAGAATCACAACTTACACACATATCCAAACAAATCAACAAATATCTCAAACGACAAGAAATCACAAGAACACGAAAACAGCACCAACTCATCATCCCATAAACATACACACACGAGCAATATATTAACCAATCCCGCATGTCTGGTTTCCATAAATACATACTAAACATCTTTGGTCGCGAGCCAGAGAGTCAGCGAGCGAGGCCACAGGACACACGCGGCTGTTGGCTCACCCGCAAGACAGACGGACGGTGAAACGTAATATTCTTCGGTTCCTTCTCCTCGCGGCTTCTTGAGGGGGTCTAAGCCTACCTAAACGCCACCCTGCATGTATAAATCGTGTTCCCAAAGACCTCACACACCCACACCCACACCCAGCCCCCTCCATCCACCCACACACACTCACTCACCTCCCCCCTCCACTCACACTCATACACCCACACACTCCCACCCTTCCAGCACAGAACCCAAAATGTGAAAAAAATAAACACGTCCATAATTATGTCAACGAGAAAGAGAGGAGGAAGCTTAGAAACGGAAGGAGATGGAGGAGGAGGAGGAGGAGGAAGAGGGAGATGGTAAGAGGAAGGAAGAGAAGGATTAAGAGTG
This sequence comes from Eriocheir sinensis, assembly GCF_024679095.1. Lineage (NCBI taxonomy): Eukaryota > Metazoa > Arthropoda > Malacostraca > Decapoda > Varunidae > Eriocheir > Eriocheir sinensis. The sequence goes on along the minus strand of NW_026112343.1, from coordinate 131,743 downwards.
AATGAAAGTACGGCTGCTTAAAGAGTGAGGAAGAGGAAGAGGAAGAGGAGGAAGGTAAGAGGCAGATGAATTACCTCTTTTCATCGGCAATGTCACCTGTCTGATTAGGAGGAGGCCATGTAGGATTCCTAAGGACCCTTGTAGGAGGCCCTCAGGAGACACAGCCATCCTTAGAAGACTCACCAAGGACTAAGAAGCATCCGCGGCCCCTGACAGGACCCTCCGCCGCGGACTGAAGGATCGTCAAGGAATGTCTGAAGGACTTTTAAGATTTCCTGAGGGTGCTCCGCGGGTCCCCTTGAGAGGTCCTGAGTTTCCTCCCTGACGACGAGTCCCTCCCTCTCTCTCTCCGTCTCCCTCTCTCCTTCCGTAACTGATAAATGACTCGACAAACGTAAATTTACATGTCAACAAAGAGAGAGTTTAATGTATTTACACAGTGGCGGGTTTTTTCTTTCTTCTTTTTACATGCAAGCAATATTGAATGATAGATTTATTTACTTATTTATCTCTTTGCTGGGTTCAGGAGGGGAGGGGAGGGGAAGAGAGAAGAGGAAAAAATGACCCCTTGTTAACGTTTCTGAATTTTGTTGCTTCTTGGGTGGATATGAAAGGGAGATAGAAGAGGAGGAGGAGGAGGAAGAGGAGGAGGAGGAGGAAGGTATTTTGTGACGATGTTTGCTGTCTTTCTGTCTTTTTTTCTCTGTAGCTTTCTCTGTCTGCCTGTTTGTCTATTTATTTACTTGCTTGCCTGTCTGTCTGTCTGTCTTTCTGGTTATCTATTTGTCTGTCTATCTGTCGTTTTGCTTGTCTATCTGTCTGTCTGTTTGTATTCCTCTTTCTCTGTCCATCTGTCAATCTATCTATCTGTCTGTCTGTTTTCCTATTTGTCTCTTTGTCAGTTTCTTTGGCTGTCTATATATGTCTGTCCATCGGCAGTTTTGTCTGTCTATCTCTCTGTACTCTTTCTCTTTCTATCTGTCTATCTCTCTATCTGTCTCTCGCTCCTTCTCTCTCCCTGTCCTTCGCTCTTTCTCTCCCTTCCTCTAGCTCACTCCATCCCTCCCTCCCTCTCTCCCTCTCTCTCCCCCTGCCCGGAAAAGCACTTATTCTGTTTCTAAGGCGCGTCCCAGGAACTTCGTGAATAACTGTTGTGTGCGTCGGGAGTCGAGTTAATCTTGGCCGTAAAACTCACCAATGACGATAAACATTTTAGTCTGAATTAATTACGCAACGACGAGGCCAGAGAGAGAGAGAGAGAGAGAGAGAGAGAGAGAGAGAGAGAGAGAGAGAGAGAGAGAGAGAGAGAGAGAGAGAGAGAGAGATAGAGAGAGAGAGAGAGAGAGAGAGAGAGAGAGAGAGAGAGAGAGAGAGAGAGAGAGAGAGAGAGAGAGAGAGAGAGAGAGAGACAGAGAGATAGAGAGAGAGAGAGAGAGAGAGAGAGAGAGAGAGAGAGAGAGAGAGAGAGAGAGAGAGAGAGAGAGAGAGAGAGAGAGAGAGAGAGAGAGAGAGAGAGAGAGAGAGAGAGAGAGAGAGAGAGAGAGAGAGAGAGAGAGAGAGAGAGAGAGAGAGAGAGAGAGAGAGAGAGAGAGAGAGAGAGAGAGAGAGAGAGAGAGAGAGAGAGAGAGAGAGAGAGAGAGAGAGAGAGAGAGAGAGAGACGGAGTAAGCGGAAATGGAAAGCAAAGCGAGAGTGAAAAGGAAAACAAAAAAGAGAAAGAGAAAGAGATAGATAAAGGGAGAGAGAGAGGAGGGGGGAGGTTAATGAGGGTTGGATTCATTCGTCTATAGTAGCAGCAGGATCAACCTCACGTTTATTGTTATTTATAGAGGATTGAAAGCCATTGAAAGCCATCCAAGTTAATGTCGGGACAGGGAGGGAGAGAGAGAGAGAGGAAGGATGTTGTATTTTGTGAGTCTGAGGGATGCTGGGATGCTCTCTCTCTCTCTCTCTCTCTCTCTCTCTCTCTCTCTCTCTCAGTGGTGACGGCTGTTAAAGGTTGTATTGGATTTTGTATTGGTGGAGAAGCGAGAGAAAGACGAGGCGGAGGAGGAGGAGGAGGAGGAGGAGGAAGACGGGGTAGGGAAACTCACCGGGTGTTGAGAAATGGATGAAACGTCTTTGTGTTGTTTCATTAATAGTGTTTCTTCTTAAAAGCCTTGAAGCGAATGTGGAAGGAAAATATTAATGAAGATGGAGATGAGAAGGAAGAGAAAAGAAAAGAGAAGATTAATACGAAATGAAGGAAATAAAGATGAAAAGATAGATAAATGAAGATAGAGAAGAGAAGGAAAATAAAAGAAGACAAGAAATGAAGATGAAAAGGAAATGAAGGAAATGAGGCTGAGAAGAAAATGGAATGAAGATAGAGATGCGGAAAAAGGGAATAAAGCAGAAACTAACCATAATACGAGAGAGAGAGAGAGAGAGAGAGAGAGAGAGAGAGAGAGAGAGAGAGAGAGAGAGAAACCCGCCAAAAGAAGTTGCAGAAAGGAACACAAAAGAGAACACGAGAGCCGGAGGGACGGACACGAGGAGCAAACATGGAGAAGAATAAAGTTAAATAAAGAAGGAGGAGGAGGAGGAGGAGGAGGAGGAGGAGGAGGAGGAGGAGGAGGAGGAGGAGGAAGAATGTGAGGGATAGGAGTACGAGGAAACGGAAAAATTATTGATGCAGGAAGAGGAAGAGGAAGATGACAACAATAACGACTATGATGAGAACGAAGAAGATGAGGAAGAGGAACAGGACGTCAAAGGAACAGGAGAAGAAGAAAAAAATATTGATAGGGGAAGAGAAAGAGGAGGAGGAGGAGGAAGAAGAGGAAGCTTACAATAATAACGACTATGATAAAGACGAAGAAGATGAGGAAGAGAAACAGGACGCCAAAGGAACAGAAGAAGAAAAATTGAATAACCAGATGAATGAAAATGGGAAAAAAAGAGATAAGCAAGGAAAAAAAAGGAATACACGTAGACAAGAGGAAATTATGACAGGAAACAAGAAGGAGAAAGATAAACAAACAAACACATTATATTCCTACCCAATCCCATCTCAATGTTCTCCTCCTACCCGTCTCTACTTCCTCCTCCAACCCCTCTCCGTATTTCCCTTGCAACCTCCTACCCCCTTCCCTGCAACCCTCTCTTTTCTCCTTCCCCTGCAACGCCCTCCCCGCTCTCCATCCCTCCCTCTCCCTTCTCTCACCCCTCTCCTCCTTCCCCCTCCATCCCCTCTTCCTCCCCAACTGCACAATCAGTGTCTTTGTAGCTTGTCTTTGTAACTTTGCCTCCTCAGAAAATCCCTAAACCTAAACTTCACTTCCGCGACAACTCTCACGACTGACTTTTTTCTTGGGGGTGGTGGGAGGAGGAGAGGAACAGGGAAACACTTCGGCTTTTTCTACCTTTACTTGTTCTAAGGGTGGGATTGGCTGGCTCGTGTGTCTTTTCCGTGTAAGTTTGGGCGGGGATGCAGATTAGTTAGGCAGGATTCTAGAGGGCCATTTACCGTGAAACAACAAGACCGTACCTCCATTCAGACACTCGACAAGAAAACATCAACAGCAAAAAGAGGAGGGAAATTGAAGAAAAGTTAAACCGGAAGGAAATGTCTACCGTGAAAGTTAGTGTATGAAAAACCTCTTATTCTTTTACATTCTTTCTCACACCGAGCCTCTCCTGCCTCTTTTTTTCATTCCTTTCGTTCACTCTAAGTTTTAACTCACTAAGGACTCTCCCTTTAGGATTCATATTACACCTTGTCCTCTGCCGCTTCATTCATGCTTTGACGCTGGAAATACTACGCTTCGCTTGCCTATCGCTTAATGAAGATTCGCATGACTCTACATTCTCCGGTTTCCATTAAGTCTGGGGGAGCTAAGAACCGCCAGAGCTTCACATATTGTATTCTGTCCTCTATCACGTCAGTCTTGCATCAACCCCTAACAAACCGACGCTCCCTAAACCTTCCTACGATTTCATGTCCTCCAGTTTGTCATAACCAAAGTCTCGGCCAACCAAAGTTTCGCATGCCTCTACGTTCTCCGGTTTCCCTTATGTCTGGGGAAACTAGGAGCCGCCAGAGCTTCACATATTGTATTCTGTCCTCTATCACGTCAGTCTTGCATCAACGCCTAACAAACCGACGCTCCCTAAGTCTTCCTACGTTTCCAATCCCTCCAGTTTGTCATAATCAAAGTCTCTACAAGCCAAACCCCGCAATGTTACGGTAAAACGCCGAAAACCCTTCTTATCACGTAATGTTCTCTGCCGTGTCAGTCTTGATTTCACGCCAGACACGCAGCGCCCCTCCACCTGCCTCTCGCGTGTGTCCTGTCCCCACGCGGCGCCGAACCCTCGTCGCCGCGTTATTATGGACCCAAAGTTTCCTGTCCGGCACGCAGTCTAGGGGCGTCCCGCGGCGTTAAGGTAAGAAGGGCGAGGGGAAGATGTTGGGGTCATTGCAGAACATCCAGGGAAGGACTACAAATACACGTTTTTTTGTCTTGTTTTTCATTATTTGTTGACCTTTCTTTACTTTTTTTTTCTTTAGTAATGATAAAACTTAATTTCCATTTTTTTTTCGTCCTTTTTTTATGTGATTTCACCTTTCTATTTCTTTCCCTCGAGTCTACCTGACATCACAATAACAAATATCAACATCATTTTTTTCATCTTCATTCACTTATCAACGCAAAATCGATTATCATACACCAATACATCATCTTGAATCTCACAATGTAAACATCAACAAATCAACGTCAACTTTATCAATCTCAATCTTTTTCTCATACTCATTCATGTCCGATTAACAAACCCTTTCCCTGACAGTACATCAACATTACATTAACAAACTCAATCATTTCCTCATCCTCATTCACGTCGGCGTCTTCACATCTAACACTGGACCCACACAGCCGCAGGGGAAGAGTGGGCCATCGCGTGCAGAGGCCTCCGAGCTTCCTCCCGCAGTGCCGAGGGGAAGACGCGGCCCAAACAAAAGGTCGTCGTGCTCCCGTGTCGACGAACCTGATGGCCGCGTCCGTCAAGCCGCGGCTAGTCAGTCACAACGTCGGGAGCTCGCGTGCCAACCCTCACCCCGCCTCGGCCGCCGCACTGTCCCCGCCGCCTACCTAACCAGCCTCAGGTCTTCCATGTCACGGGTGTTATTATTATTATTATTATTATTATTATTATTATTATTATTATTATTATTATTCGTATTATTCCTATATCGGAAGTCACGTCAGCCCCTACTACAGCTGTCTCTACTACTACTGCTACTACTATTATTTAACCATTATCATCACAACTACTACATCTACTCACCATCATCACAATCTCGCCTTATATCTTACCCTCACCACCACCATCATCACCACCACCTGATCCAGAGACCTATATACCTATAACCCCATCATCATCACCACCAACATGACCCAAACACCAACAGTCTCTACTATCATCATCATTACCACCACGTAAGCTTGAACCAGACTCCTCCTCATCACCGAACACCCCTTCCTCCCCTTCTTCTCCCCCTCTCCCTCTCCTCCACCACCAGTCTCACCAGCAGCCAGTCAGCTCACGTTCTCATTAATTTCGTTCCGGCCAAGAAATTATGTACGCAATGCAAACAGATAATATTTTCCGGACGGCTGACTGCACTGACAAGGGAACGAGCAGGAGGAGGAGGAGGAGAAGGCGGAGGAGGAGGAGGAGGAGGAAGCTAATGGGAACAATGAGGTGAAGGAGGACAGTGACGTGGAGAAAAGGGAGGGAAAGGAACGGAGGAAGGTAAAATTCAAGAAGGAGGAGGTAAGAGAAACAGAGGAGGGAGAGTGAAAAGGAAAATAATGAGGTGAAGGAGGAGAGTGACGTGGAGAAAAGGGAGGAAAAGGAACGGAGGAAAGAAAAATTAAGGAGGAGGAGGAGGAAAGAGAGAGGAGGGAGGGCGAAAAGGAAGAGATAAAAAGAAGGTAATGTTTTAGGTATGTTGTATTTTAATTAAGTAAAGCAGGTAGGTGATGATTTAGGTCTTTCATGTTGTTACTCAAGTTTATGCCTTTGATAATATAAAAGCATACATTATTACCATCATTATTACGTGTCTAAATCATCTGCGCCATTAAATAATAAAAAAAAACGATAGGACAAGATGAGTTAAGTGAAGCATTACTCAATTTTTTTTCTATTATTATTTTTTTCATTAATTATAGCTCTCTCTTCCTCCTCCTCTTCTTCTTCTTCTTCTTCTTCTACTTCTTCTTCTTCTTCTTCTTCTTCTTCTTTTTCTTTCTTTTTTTCTTCTTTTTCTTCTTCTTTTTTCTTCTTCTTCCTCCTCCTCCTCCTCCTTTTTTTCTTCCTCATCCTTTACCATCACGCTATCACCACCACCACCACCACCACCACCTCGAGACAATTAACTGACAGGGATTTTTAGGCCAAACTTATACTACGTTACTTCTTTTCCCCCTTCCCTTCCTTCCTCAGAGTGTGTGTGCGTGTGTGCGTGTGTGTGAAGGGAAGATGCTGCAGCCTTTCATGCCCTCTTTTTCTTCTTTTTTTCTCTATTTCATCACCTCTCTTGCTCTCTTTCTCTCTCTTTCACTCTCTCTTTTGCCCGGCACAAATCCTTCACATTCCCCCATTGCTTTCATGTTTTCTCTCTCCTCCGCCCTTCTTTCTCTCTCTCTCTCCGCCATCACGCCTCGTCACACACACACACACACACACACACACACACACACACACACACACAAAGGTTCAACACATTTTTTTGGACGAGGCTCAAAATTAAAAACACGGTCACGCATAAATAACATAATGAGTCTGCGTGTCATGCGCTTTGAGGGGAAACAATTTCGTGACGGCGGCGATGGTGGTGGTGGTGGTGGTGGTGGGTGGGAGAAGGGAGAGAAGAGGTGGGGTTGGCGATGGAAGAAGAGAAAGAAGAAGGGGGGAATAGAAGAAGGAACATGGGGGGGGGATGGAGGAAGGGAAGGAAGAGAGGGTGGATGGAAGAGGGGAAGGAAGAGGAGAGGGGTGGAAGGGGGTATGCTGTTGGAGGGTAATTCCTTATAATGAACCTAATAAAATAAATCAGGCAAAAAAGCAATCTGAAAACCCATTATATAAAGTGTTTTACGACCGAGATGTTTGAAAATTCCTCAGAAGCTTTGGTTAGGGAGATAAATAGGAATCTGACATATGCATGAACCCTTAGACGGCAATGGCAGTATTTGAAGAGTAGCTCCCCCTAAAATGAATCGTCTGTATATAGTCACTGCCGACCGTAGGACTGTAGCACAAATATAGTTACGCTGCATCAGAGGTGTTTTATGATCGAGATTCAGAAGAAGAGCATGATAGTATGTAAATGGAATAAGTTAGGAAGCACTTGTATAAGGGGGACAAGGGGGAACATGTGTGCTAGAGAATGTAACGTGTAAGTAAGTCGAAAAGTCCATGTAAATAAAGAGGGGGAAGGTGTTAGAGACAATACATATGAAAGAGGATTAGAGGAACAGGTGTTTGGTAGCAGGTGTATACTAGATGGTTCCAGGTGTTAGGTTTTTGAGGAAGGAGTGAAGAGGTGAGATTAAGTGGACATGAGATCACTGGTATAAGGTGACTGGGGGGAAGGGGGCAGAGAGGGACAGGAGACACTTCTCTTTTTGACCTCATCATCGTCCGGGAGAGGTTGTTCCCCCTTTATCTTACCTGTGCGCATCTTACATCTTAACGTAACTGACTGCTCTTTCGGCCACCTCTTCGGATTCTTTACAGGAGCAGCGAGTAGCGGGCTTTTTTTTATTGTTTCCTTTTTTTGTGCCCTTGTGATGTCTCCGTTGCTATAAAAAAAAAAAAATAATAAAAAAATAACAACACACCGCTCCCCTCAAATTCCTCCCCTTCTTCTCCCTCATCGTCTTACATCTTAGGACCACAACGCTTCCTTTACCTCTCCCTTCCTCCCCTTCACCGTTCTACATCTTAAAACACAACCCTTAACTCGGCCCCTCCCTCTCCCTCCCTCCCTTCTCCCCCTTCACCGCCACTCGCCATCTGGTGGTTAAAATAATTGTCTTGACGGACGATCCAATAAACTAGTCTCAGTGTTTTTTATGCTGGCAGAGCGACCACAAGAATATCTATTGAGGGATAAATCCGCGGCTCAGATATATACTTAAACCCAATCAGCTTATACTTTTTTTTCCTATTTTCCTCTTCGTCAGCTCTCAAGTTTCCTCATGCATTAGGGAGAGAAGGGAGGGAGGAGGGAGGTAGGAGGCCGCAGCAGGGTTGTCAAACGGCTCCAGGTGAACACTGATTTGACTTGATTACGTCAGGTTATCGAGGATGCAGGTCAGGCAGAATTTAAAAGGCAATGCAAGGGTCTCAGGGGCATGGTGCGGAGAGTGTGAGCAAGGGGCGTGTGGGTGGAGGGCAGGGAGGGGACGAGGAGGGGTGGAGGGGTGTGTGTGAGTGGTGGTGGTGATGCGTGTGATGAGAGGTGGAGAGGTGGAGAGATGGGCATGGGAGTGGAGACGAGATACAGAGAGATGCAACAGGAGAGGATGATGCGGCTGGAAACGTGGGTGGACATGCTAGTGGAGAGATGTGGTGGATAGATGAAGTGGAGAAGAGTGGAGAAGATAGAGAGAAGAGAGTGTGGATAGGGTAGTGTAACAAGCTGTGGGTGGATGGATGAGATGAAGAACATAGGAGCACAAGGAGTCTGGGGATATTAAAATGCAATATAAGAGGATGATGCTGAGAAAATCATGGGTTGACATTGAGAGTGGAGAGAAAGATGAGGTGGATAGAAGAGATGAAAAAGGTATAATGATGTAAGTGGATATGATAGTGGAGTATGGAGTGGAAGAGTGACGAGGTAAAGGGTTATGGAAGGGAAGGTATTTGTGAAGGGAGGAGAGAAGGGAGTGCCTGAAGTTCTGGTGATGGGAATGTGTGGGGTAAGAATGGAAGGAGAGGCAAAGAAGTCCTATAGGATTTGTCATAAAGTACACCTTCTGGGCGAGGAAGAGAGAGAGAGGTAGTGAGGAGGTAATGAGGAAAGTTTTGAATGGGGAGGTAAAATGGTAAAGGCGTAATGAGGGAGGAGGAAGAGGAGAGGGAACCATGGAGGAGAAGGAGGAGGAGAGGCTTGTGGCGGGGAGCAGGAAGATGAGTCATGAGCAGTGTCGAGTCTTTTCTTAATAGTGGTGGCGAAGAAAATGAATTATGACCCGTGATAAGTAAGCACAATTAGCCGATAGTCAGTTTCCTCGCCTTTAAATCCAACACACAAAGCCTCGGCAAGAAGCGTCACAGGATGAAGAAATCTTTAAAAAAACGCGTCGATGAATTTCCTCGGCGCGGCTTCCCGACGATAAATTTCCGCCGGGGCACACCAAGCGTCGCCCGCGGCCGGCAACACACCAACAACACTTTTTGCCGTATTTTGCTCCTCATCCCTTGCGGCGGCGCGGGGCGGGACTAAGTTATTCCCCGTCGTGTAGGAGCTAAAATGTTGGCTAACCACGAGTCACGACCCCCTTCAGGAGAAAATCTGCAGCGTCAGGCAACATGCACGCCGCAGAGGCCTCGGGTACCCTCGGGCCTAGACAATATTAATTAATGATTCCAGCGGCCCCTCAGCACGACGAGCGGTGATTAAACCCTCACTCACCTCGTAAAACTGCCCGGCCGGAGTGAAAGGTAAAAATTCAGTGGTCTTGGTGTGTTCTCACGCGAGCTATGGGCAGAGAGAAAGGCGGAGTGTGTGTGTGTGTGTGTGTGTGTGTGTGTGTGTGTGTGTGTGTGTATAAGGAGCTCTCACCTCCACCCTCCCTTATCTTTAGTACCCAGTGTGACGGGGAAGAACAACGGAGTCATCACCACCACCTCCACCACCACCTTCCCGCCCCCTCACCTGCCCGCCACAACAGGTGTTTCCCCGCGTGCACCGCCTCCGCCTCACCCCCCAACCCTTGTACCTCGGAGTCTTTTGGTTCCAGCGCCGAGCATTGTGTCAGCTGGAAGCAATGTGTGTCAGGTGTGCTGGCAGGCCGCCGCTAATGAGCTGGCAGGTGTATACATTATATTCTCAGGTGCCCTAAAGAGTCCGCCAGCTGGAGCAGCTCGTCTGACCCGGCTAATGACCCCTGACCCCCTAAGGCTCCCACCACCAGACCATCTGACCTCGTGGGAGCAATGGTGCCAGGCTGTCTTAAGTCACTCGAGCTTGGCCTCTTAAAACAGCTGACCTTTTGACCCTTCTCGCCCCCTCATATCTACTTATTACGTGTTTCTCTCATGCTGAATTAAAGGAAACTAATACAAAATTCTTATTAATCCAAATCTAAGAAGTTTCGATGTCAATACCATAAAATTTTCAGTCTAAGTGTAAAACCTGCTGAAAACTTGGCAAATTTACTGTTCTTTGTTCTCCTCCTTCTCCCCCTCCTTCACCACCTACACATCCTCCTCCTCCTCCTCCTCCTCCTCCTCCTCCTCCTCCTCCTCCGCCCATTAGGTGTCACAGGAGGCTCCACCCACACAGCCTACACAAGATCTCGACACAATCAACCCCAAGAAGTCCCTGTTCGCTGCCGTGCTACACAACTGACACCCAACACACATACACACACACACACACACACACACACACACACACACACACACACACACACACACACACACACACACACCTCGGGACACGCCGCCGCGCCTCGTATACAAACAGAATCCTCGGACTTGCTAATTAATCACCTCGGACTTCGCTGTTAATCCTCGGGACCAACTTATTAATGAGGGCCGAGCCGGGGTAATGGCGCGGCAGGAGGAGGTGGAGGAGGAGGAGGTGGTGGTGGAGGTGTGTCTCTCCTGCAGGACGAAGGGAGGTGTAATGGGCTGAGGACGGCCGCTGTGCTAATGACTCCAGGTTCGAATCCCCGGCGCATTAAGAAAATTGTATCCCTCTTCCATTATGGCGTTGGGTCGGGTCGGGTCGGGGTGGGGACGGGGTGAAACGGGATGGAGCGGGGTGAAGCAGGGTGGAGGAGGGTGAAACGGGGTGGGGCGGGCAGGGTGTGTCTCCTAGGCCCCGGCGGAAACTCTATAAAAAAAAGACCTTCCCCTTCCCCTCCATTACTCAGCATTGATCGCCTTTACCGGGAAATTCGAGGAAGAAAAGAAAAAAAAGTTTGCTACTGAATGTTCACCTTTAATGGGGGAAAAATAACTCCGAAAAAACTGTCCCTGAATTTCGTTCCATGAGCATTAAACAAACTATTCGACACGGAACATCATCGAATTTATTTTCCATTATCAAAACGACGAATAAAGAGAATAATGGTCTTTCTACTTAAAAAAAAAATAACCTCCCTTTTACTATATCCAACTTTTCTTTAACCGTAACTAACTCTTGCAAAATCTAGATTATTTCCACGTTGTTGAGATAATACCTTCGTCACGTTCCTCCGCAGGGCACGGCAGATCAATGTTACTGCAGCCCGCATACGTCACCTCTTCATATCTCTGTCATCTCGCAACGTGCCAAGAGGAAGGGAGGGGAGCTGGACGCGGAGGCTAAGGAAAACAAAGTAAAGCATAGGGAGACGGCGAAGTAGGAGCGTGAAAACTGTTTGGACTTGTAACCTGCTAACCGCTCACATCTCTCCACTCTTTCTCTCACAAACAAACCTAATAATTCGTATAGTCTTACTCTCGCTCTATTTATTTAACACTAAAGGACGGCAAGGGCAAGATTCAAGGGCAACACAAAAATATACTAAGCAAAACCCTCGTAAAACACTGCTTCTACAAATGGGTATCAGGAACATTGCTTTTAGGACAACACAACGCAGGAATAATGGTCAAGATATCGCCTTTTTTAGCACTGGGAAAGATTGACTCTGGCCACACCGAAGCCTCACTCTCGAGACATTACCAGGAGCGCTACTAGGAGACAAAGAGCGATCGTCTGTTTACCTTTGAGGCCATTCCCTTCTTTCTTTCTTTCCACCCTCGAGCCACGAACACTTTTCTCTTCTCCTTCTTTCTTCTCTCGGTCTCCCTTTCAGCCACTCATTCCTCCCTTCACTCCTCTCTAACGGGATCCTTTCACCCTTTTTTTGCCATCTGTAACCCTCGTGGAGCTACTGAAGAAGAAAACTACGAGTATAATCTTCACCTATTCCTCCTCCTTCTCCACCTTCTTCAGCAGCAGCATCACCATCATCATTACCATCATTTTCCTGCAGTATCACCCCATCACTACCGTCAACATCTTCCTGTTTTTTTGTACATCACTGCCTCACCACCATCATCACCATCTCCTCCTACGACACCACTTCAGTACCACCATCCTCCTCCTCCTTCTGCACCACCACCCCACTACCACCATCACCATCACCACCACCAAAGCTTGACCTGTAAGAAACCATCCCAGAACATACCTGCACCTCCCTCGCATCACACCTGGAGGGCCTTAGCATGATGTACCGTACCTGCAAAGGAAAATATCTCATTAGCCCAGGTGGAAGAGTGACGGTAAAAAGGTTAATGAAATACAGGTGACCCAGTACTTAGGTGGGGTTCATTCTCCTCTAATTGCCTGCACACACAGAGAGAGAGAGAGAGAGAGAGAGAGAGAGAGAGAGAGAGAGAGAGAGAGAGAGGAGAGAGAGAGAGAGAGAGAGAGAGAGAGAGAGAGAGAGAGAGAGAGAGAGAGAGAGAGAGAGAGCTGGACAATGTGGGTTCGTAGAAGTATAGGTAATTAGGTTCAGTATTCGGCGCGTTCTGTAATCATGGTTATTAAGGGATTAGGAACCGTGTTATCAAAATGCTTTCGTCGCCATGTTAATTTACTTTTTTATTTTTATTTTTTAGTCTGGCTATATCCCGTTGCAAAGCCAGAAGCGCACTCCCTCCCATTCTTTCTCCCCCAAATCCCTCCACGTCGAAAAAAAGGCTGAGAAAATGTAGTAAAAAGGGAATGGAGATAAATAAATATTGCATACATTAAATGGGCCTGAACTTCGAGTTAAAAAATAGGATACAAAATAAAGATACCTCACAAAAGAACGCCACCTAGGACACGAAAGCAAAAACATGGAAAAAAATGGCCATCTCTCTCTAGCAATATAAAGAAAAGAAACTACATATATAACACATAAAACAAGACTAGAATTGACAGCAAAATAAATAGAAATATACAAGATAGAGATACAAACGCATATAAAACAGATCCCTGACAATTATCCTCCACACACACACATTATTCATCTACCCAAACAAAAACAAAAACAACAAAGATACAGAAAGAAAACTACAGTCGAGAGAGGAAAAAAAACGAGATACACACAAAAACGCACACAAAAACGGTCCTCTAATAGACCTACTACCCCACCCCACCACACACACGCGAAGGGAGGCAGGGTCAGGTCGGGGACAAGGTCGGCGTCGGGAGTAAAATCTTCCCCATAATTGCCAAAGTTCCCGACAGCCGCGAGAGGAACGCTGCGCCACAAAGGAACAATTACTTGCCGCTCTGATGCTGCCCCTCCTCCTCCTCCTCCTCCTTCTCTTCCTCCGCCTCCTCCTCTCTTTCCTTTCTAATGCCCTTCGCTCTCCCTCTCTCTCCCTCTTTCCTTTTTCTCTGTCTCCCTCCTATTCCATTCTCAGTCTCTTCCTCCTTCTTTCTCCTATCTTTATTTACTTCTCCTTCTTCTTTCCATTATTTTTTTCTTCTTTCTTACGTGTCCACCCCCATTCTCCTCCTCCTCCTCCTCCTCTTTCTCTTTTCTTTCTGAGGTTCACAGTTCTCCCCTTCTCTTCTTTTTTTTTCTCTCTCTCTCTCTTCCTTCTGTCCCTTTCTCTGTCTCTCCCTCTCTCTCTCTCTCTCGTCTAACCCTTATCTACTTCTCCAAACCTTTCTTCTTTCTCTTTGCCTTTTTCTTCCTTTTGTGTTCCCTCTCCTCCTCCTCCTATTTTTTTTTTCAACTCTAAGGCGGGTCGCTCTCCCTCTCTCCCCTTTCCGCTTTATCTTCCTCTCTCTCCCTCCTATCCTCATTTCCCTCTCTTTCTCTTCCTCTCTCTCCTCATCAAGCCTCCCTCAAACATTTTTTTCTTGTATTCTTTTTTTCTCTTCCTTCCGTGTGTCGTTTACCTCTGTTTTCTCTCTCACATTTACTCACACAAAAAGTATTCTCTCGTGCTTTTTCTTTGCTTTTATTCACATTCTCTTCATCTCCTTTTTTGCTCTCATTCTCCACCTTTCTTTTCAATATTTTCATTAACTATTATCTTTCTCTCGCCTCTCACCTCAGACGGTCTATTCTTTTTTCCCTCTCTTGCGTATTTTAATTTTCTATTTCTACGTATTTCTTCCTTAATGCAAGGTCGACGCTTCTTGCAATGTCATACGATCAAAATTTTGCTTATTTGCGTTTTTCTTTGGTTCTTCTTCGCCCTAAAGTTATCAATCGCTTCTCTATTACCTTATTTCTTCATCTACTTCCTTCTATGCCTTCCTTCCCCTCTTATCTATCTCCTTCTTTTCTCCCTTCCCTATTTATTCTCTTCGTCCCCTCTTCTCTCTCCTTCTTCTCTTCTCCCTTCCCTCTATTCTGCTCGTCTCCTCTCTCTCCTTCTTCTTTTCTTCCTTCCCAATCTCTCCCTTCCCTCTGTTCTCCTCGTCTCCTCTTTCTCCTCCTTTTCTTCTCCCTTCCCTCTATTCTGCTCGTCTCCTCCTCTCTCTCCTTCTCCTTCTCTTCTCCCTTCCCTCTATTCTCCTCGTCTCCTCCTCTCTCCTTTTTTTTTCCCTTCCCGATCTCTCCCTTCCTTCTCTCTTCTTCTCGTCTCCTCCTCTCTCCTTTTTTTTTCCCTTCCCAATCTCTCCCTTCCTTCCCTCTTCTCGTCTCCTCCTCTCCTTCTCCATCTCTTCTCCCTTCCCTCTATTCTCCTCATCTCCTCCTCTCTCTCCTTCTCCCTTCCCTCTATTCTCCTAGTCTCCCTCTCTCTCCTTCTCTTTCTCTTCTCCCTTCCCTCTATTCTCCTCGTCTCCTCCTCTCTCTCCTTCTCCTTTTCTTCTCCTCGTCTCCTCCTCTCTCCTGCTCCCCTTCTTCTCCCCCTCTCAGCATCCATCTAATATTCACACTCATTATTTTTGCGCATTTCCTTTCCCTTTACGATTATCTTTTCTCTCTCTCTCGCGCGCGCTCTAGAACACGAAATATTCCTCCCACTCCGTTTTCTTTTGATCCAATGCTATCCCATCTTCTTTGATCCCTCGTAATCGAATGCAACCCTCCTTTCTCCTCCTCCCCCCTCTTTAAGAACTTCCCACTATCTTCTTTATCCTTGACTCTCTCTCTCTCTCTCTCTCTCTCTCCTGGGACATACCGACAGAGACAGGGAGAGAGAGAGAGAGAGAGAGAGAGGGAGGGAAGGAGAGAAAGAAGGTAAGTGGTAGAGGGAGGGATAGTGAATGTGGAGGAACATTGTGGAGAAAGGAGTAAAAAATGAGAGGAGAGAGGAAGGAGATGAGAAGGGAGAAAGAATGGAAAGGAAAAGGGAATAGGAAGAGATTGGGAGGGTTAGAAAGGGGATTGAAAGGGAGAGGAAGGGATGGGGAGGGTATGAGAAAGATTGGGAAGAAGAAGAAGAATGGGTTGGAAGAGATGGGGAGGAAGATGAAGAAACAGCAAGAAATAGAAAGAAAAAAAATATGAGGTGGATGAAACAGCAAAGGATGGGTATGAATGAGGAAGTATGAATAAGGAATGAGGAGAGAATGAAAAGGATATATAAGGAAGAAGAATAACGGGTTGGAAGAGATAGAGAAGGAAGAGGGAGAGACAGAAAGAGATAGGAAGGCGTAAACAGAAAATGAAACGAGATGAAACAGCAAAGGATGGGAATGAATGAGGATGATAATGAGTAAGGAATGAGGAGAGTAGAGGAAAGAAAGAGAGTAAGAAGAATGATTTGAAAGGGAACAGGAAGAAAGATGAAGGGACAAAAAGAAATGGGAAGGCGTAAACACAGAATGGGACGAGATAAAACAGCAAAGGATGGGTATAAATGAGGAAGATAATGAGGAAGGCTTGGAAATGACTGTGAGGAATGGAGGGGATTGGGGAGGAGGATGCGTGGGGAGAGGGGTGGGGAGGGAGGGCCCGTGGCAAGATAATAAGCAAGGGTCATGATATAAAAGATTGCCAGAGTTAATTTCTTTTGCTTGGAGACTCGCCTGCGTGTGGTGGGTATGTCGTGAGCTCCTCCTCCTCCTCCTCTTCTTCTTCTCCTCCTCTTCCTCCTCCTCCTCCTCCTCCTTATACATGTTCATTACCACTCTCAAACTCAACCTCGACTTCTTTTTCCTTCACCTTCTTCTACGCCTTCATTTTCCTATTACTATTATCATCACCATCATCACCTTCACCACTCAGGCATCACCACAACACATCATTCTCACCATAGCAAACCCCTAACCATTCCTATAACATCACAAGCGAAACTCATCACCATCATCACTATCACTTAAAACCACCATCACCACCACAACTCAGTCATCACCACAACACATCATTCTCACCATACCAAACCCCTAACCATTCCCATAACATCACCAACAAAACTCATCACCATCATTAACTCCACCACCGTCACCGAAAACACATTAGATTCCTTACATAACCACAATTACAAGACAGCACCACCATCATCGCCATCACCACTACTATCATCATCATTATCACCTTCATCATCCCTTAAAACCCATAAGGAACACTAAATTTACTAAGATCCGGAAGAAACACTGAATTTACTATGTCAAAACGGTAAAACAATATCTTCGTTTAAAAGCATTACTACCAGCACCTGATCGGCTTCGAGACCGCGCGAAGGCTGGGCAGGCAGGCGTCTATATAGTGCTGGGTGCCTGAGGGGGAAAGCAGCAGCAGTGAGAACAAGCCACACTCCCTCCCGCCGATGAGGTAAAATTATGGCTTAACTTGGCCGGGGATATAAATTGTTTACGACTCGTGTCTACTTCCATGACGGCTCCCTCTGTTGCGGCGGGAAATTATGAGATATGAAACTTATAAGCGGGGAGAAGGGGAGAAGGAGTCTGGGTTCCCTCAACGCTACAGGATCGGTTAGCATAGATTTGGATTAGGTAAGGTTAGGTTGGGTTAGAGAGAAGGAGTCTGGGTTCCCTCAACGCTACAGGGTCGGTTAGCATAGGTTTGGATTAGGTTAGGTTAGGTTGGGTTAGAGAGAAGGAGTCTGGGATCCCTCAACAGGTTCGGTTATCATAGGTTAGGTTAGGTTAGGTTAGGTAAAGTTCGATTAGGTTACGTTAGCTTAGGTTAGGTTAGCTTGTGTTAGGTTGCATTTTATTGGAGCAAAGCATTTTATAGGAGCTCTATTTGGTTGCATTCTTAAACCCTCGGTCAATCTCTCGGTTAACATAGGTAACATTAAGGTAAATTAGATCAGGCTTAGTTAGGTTAGGTTACGTTGCGTTGTGTTGCATTCTATTGAAACACGACAATTTAGACAATTCATCTTGTTAATTCTTAAACCCTTGGTCAGTCTCTATCATAAACAACAGAGGAACGACAAATCTTACTTAAACACAGGCTAAAAACAGTAAAAATCAATCCTGTCTGTACAACGACCTCAAAGTCTTTACTAATATGAAGGTGACATCCTACACCGTTTACTCCGCCCTCTCTCGCTCCAAAGAAAAACTGACTCATGAATACATTGAAGCGGAGCCAAAGACTGAATCATTGATAAGCAAACGAGTAAGCAAATAAGCAAGCACGTAACCTCCCTCTCCCTCTCCCTCGCTCCATCATCCCCAGACATCGGTTACCTTACCTTACCTTTTCTCTCCTTCCTCCACTCCCTTTCTCCATTACGCCTCCCCTACACCACTCTCCCTTTCTCTCATTACTCCATCATGTCCCTCTGCCACTTCTTCCTTCCTTCCTCCTGCTCTCCTTTCTCTCCCCTCTCTCCCTTTCTTCCTGGTTTCTTCCGTCTCCTTCCTCCATTCCCTCCCTCTCATTACTCCATCATGTTCCTCTACCACTTCTTCCTCTCCCTCCTCTCCCCTCTCCTTTTCTTTCTTTCTGGTTTCTTTTCTTTACTCTCCTCTCCTTTCTCTCCCCCTCTTGCCATCTGTCGCTGCTCTCACAGTCGCAATGGGAGACAAAAGTGAAGATTAGAAAAAGGAGATGACCTATTTCAGTAAACAAACAAGTCTTAGATGCATATTATACGTCTCTCTCTCTCTCTCTCTCTCTCTCTCTCTCTCTCTCTCTCTCTCTCTCTCTCTCTCTCTCTCTCTCTCTCTCTCTCTCTCTCTCTCTCTCTCTCTCTCTCTCTCTCTCTCTCTCTCTCTCTCTCTCTCTCTCAAAAAATAAAAGAAGGAGGAAAAAGAAATATTTTCCTTCATCTTTAACGAGGGAGGAAGGGAGGGAGGGAGGAGGAGGAGGAACGGGAGGGAAGGAGGAGGAGGAAAGAGAGTAAGAGGGAGGGAAAGTGCAAAGGAACGGGAGGGAAGGAAGGAGAATGAACAGGAGGTGGAGAAGGAAGAGGAGTAAGAGGGAGAGGGAGTGGGAGGGGAGTAAGAGGGAGAGGGAGTAGAAGAGGAGGAACGGGAGGGAAGAAGGAGGGAGGAAAGGCGTAAAGGAACGGGAGAGAAGGAAGGAGAATGAACAGGAGGTAGGGAAGGAAGAGGAGTGAGAGGGAGAGGGAGAGGGAGGGCGCAAGGAAGATGGAAGGGAGAAAGAAGAACCTGAGGCAAATAAGGGAGAGGAAATGTTTCACTCACACCCTGGCAGCGGAGGGAACATACAGCCCCGGAGGGAGGAAAGGAAGATAGGTGCAAGGATCCCTAGGGCGGCGGCGGGTGATTGCGAGCCGGTGATGATGGTGAAGGTGAAGATGGCACCGATCATCCTTACAACTATCCACACCCACCTATCTACATCCACCCACCTATCTGCATCCACCCACCTATCTGCATCCACCCACTATCTACATACACCCATCTACATCTAATTTCACGCCCACTCGCAATGCTTCCAATCCACCTATCTACATCCACGCCCATCTACACCCAACATGCCTGCTCCCCCACCCACTTCTCCCTTTCCTCTTTTCTTCAATGTTCTTTTCCTCCTTCTTCTTTCTTCATCTTCTTTTCCTCCTCCTCCTCTTCCTCAACTTTATCTGTTCCTCACCTTGAAAGCACACACGCACACGCACACACACACACACACACACACACACACACACACACACACACTCTCTCTCTCCATTCACTCAGACATAAACTTCTCCATCCATCACTTCCGCTTGAAACAGAGGAAAACTTTTACGCTTACAGGCACACACGAGAAAGGATACAGACAGACAGACAGACAGACAGACACAGACACACACACGCACGTATCCAATGTTAGCTTCGGCAATCCGCTTACACGATTATTCCCACACATCACGCATGCAAAGCCGTCCTCCTTGCCGTTACGAATGCTCACTACACGGTTCCATCAATTCGCTAATGCTCCACTAACTGCTTTCGCTTACCTCCTCCCCCTCCTCCTCCTCCTTCTCCTCCACCTCTTTCTGCTTCTCCTTTCGCCTCACCCAAGCTAACACTCCACAACCTTTTTCTTACTTTTATCTACTCTTCCTCTTCCTCCTCTTTTTATCTCCTTCCACCGTACCCAAACTAGCACTCCACAACCTCTTTCTCATTTATATCCACATCTACTCAACACGAAAACAAATCAGCATTTCCTTTCCAATTCCACTTAAATCCACACGAAGACCAAACAGCATCTTCCTCCACTTGTATCTCTATCCACGAGCTTCCAAATTATTCCCTCCACATTCTCCACATCCACATTCACACTCGAACATTCCACATAAACCAGCTGTCTTTCCACCTTCTTACTAACACTCCACTTCCACATACAACCACACAGTAACATCCACTTAACCCCAACCCAAGAAATTCCTCACACACCTCCCTCAACCACACAACCACTCCCACCTAACTACCTTCACCACCACCACCACCACCACCAAAGCACTTCCCCCGCCGCCCCTCAGGTTAGCGAGGCATAAAAATAATAATAAAGAAACTCGCTAATAATGGAAGGTGTCTCTGGAAGCTGCCGTGTATAATACAAGCCCACAGCCTCCACAGCGGTGCCTAAAGATCTTATGCTCAGGTTTATTGTGTTAATACGTCTCGGGTTGTAGCGGCGTTTTCCTCCTCCTTCCATTGTATCGGCTTGTGTATCTCCAGGGCGGTAAAAGGAAGAGACGTGTGAGATGCATGAGAGAGATTTGCGTTGAAGGAAAGTGTGTCGAGGTGATTTGTGTTATAAAGCGCTTTGTTGGTGAAGATAGTTTTGTTATGTGTGGTTCTCTTTTTCTCTCCTCTTTTTTTCTCTCCTTTTCTTTTATATCTTTTCCTCCTTCGTTTTTCTTTATCTTCTTTTCCTCTTTTTTTTATTTTATTTTCCTCCTCTTTCTTTGTCTTCTTTTCCTCCTCATTCCTCATCTTTACTTTCAGCTTCACTTCACTTCCATCATCCTTGTGCTCATCTTTTTCCTCCTTCTTTATTTTCATATTTACTTTATCTCTTCCTTTTTTTCTTCTTTATCTTCCTCCACCTTCTCCTGGTCTTCTTCCCCTTCCTCCTCCTCCTCCTCCTCCTCTTTCCTTTTAAACATTTACCCCCTCTGTCTGAATGAAAAATATGAGTCCCCCCCTCAGAAAATGCCCCCCCTAAAATATATAAAAATGTCCCCCCCCCAAAAAAAAAAAAAATAGAAAACAAGCAGCTCTCGAGAACATCTTTCCAGGATTAATTCAATTTACAAACTCGGGCCTCGGCAAAGCTCTGGAGGAAACTACATATTTACAGTTTTCCTCTCTCTCTCTCTCTCTCTCTCTCTCTCTCTCTCTCTCTCTCTCTCTCTCTCTCTCTCTCTCTCTCTCTCTCTCTCTCTCTCTCTCTCTCTCTCTCTCTCTCTCTCTCTCTCTCTCTCTCTCTCTCTCTCTCTCACTCTCCTTCCTTCTCTCCTTTCTTTCTTCTCTTATATTTGCATTTCGTCTTTTGTTAGTGTTATATATCCTCGTTTCGTTTTCTATGCATTTTCTTATTTGATTTTCTCTTTCTTTTCTTTTCTACCATTATCACATTTTTTTCTTCCTTTTCCTCCTATTACATTTGCCTTTCCTTTTCTGTTCCTCTTCGTTTCGCTTCCTATGGAATTTTCTTTTTCATTTTCTCTCCCCTTTTCTCTTCTATTGGTGTTACAGCTTTCTCTCTTTCATTTTTTTGCATTTATCTTTCCTCGTCTGTTTTATTATCTTGCTATCATTTCCTATGCAGTTTTCTATCTCCTCTTTCTCTCCCTTCATTTTATTTCTTTTTGTCCTACTAGTATCACAGTTTTTCTTTATCTCTTCTCTCCTTCCTCTCCTTACGTTTGCCATTCCTCTTCTGTTAATATTATCTTCGTATCGTTCCACATGCAGTTTTATTTTCTATTTCTCTCTTATACAATTCCTCTCCAATTCTATTAGTACTGCGATTTTCTCTCCTTTCTCCCTCTCCCTTACGTTTGTCCTTCCTACTATTCTGTTAGCTCTACCCTCCTATAGTTATATGTATAGTGTTCTCTCTTGTTCTCTTCTTCATTTCTCTTCTCTTTTCAGTTACTTTTTTTGCATAACTTAAAATCATATTTCTTTAGTTTTGTCTCAGTTCTTCAAGAAAATGACATGGCGGGTTAGGGACAGACAGTTTCACGGATTAAACAATATTCTCTCCCTTTGGCTTCATCAGAGGATAAGGCAAGTTTCCCTATCCTTTAAATCTCTCCCACTATTACTCCTTTTTGTAGGCATAATCCATCTATGGCTCCACATCCAGTTCCTTATCCACTAGTTCCTCTTCCCTTGTATCTCTTTCTCTCCCTTTCTTCTCCACCTAAAAATCTCCTGTTCCATCTCAGGCTCTAAATAAGACGAATCAGCGGGTTAGAGCTTTAGTGGTAAAACGCACCTTGGCCCCAGTGGCTTTCCCCGGGTTAAAGAAAGGTCTCTTCACCCTTTCAGCGACCCGAGGGAGTGATGCAAAGGCTTCCCGAACCCTCCCTAGCGTCACCCTGAGAGGAAAATTGCCCTGCACGACCGGATGGATTCACGGGGGGATGAACACGGGCGAAAAAGAAAAAGGGCGATTCACCTCAGAAGTGGAAAAACAAATATTACTCCTTTTTACGTCCACGAGCGGCGACCGAGGGAAGCTTGTTACGGTTCTTTTCGGAGATCAAAGGCATGCTCCTGCTGCCGCTGCTCCTGCTACTCCTGCTGTTACTACCCCCTGGCGACCCCAAACCCCGACCCCCCCCTTTACCGCCCCCCACGAGGACACCTGAGGGAGGAAAAGGGGGGAGGAAGCCAATTATGACCGGGAGAGGTGCGTGAGGGCGGCCGTGGTGCGTGTGAGGGAGCGGCGTGGATGGAGGATGAGAGAGAGCATGGAAAGGTGAAAGAATGCAGGAAAAGAACGCAGGTAAAGCGGTGAGGGAGAAACAGATGCGTGGGGGAGTGTTCAGGTAAGGGAGGGAGAGGGAGAAACAGAAAGAGACCAGGAGTGCGGCAAAAGAACAGAGGGAGACAGAGACGTAGGGGAGCGCCTGTGTAAAGAAAGAAAGCGAGAGGAACAGAGAGATAGGGATGTGGCGAGCGGCAGGAAGGGCAGAAAGAGACAAGAGACAGGGAAGTGCTTAGTTGAAGGATGACAGCGAGAAAGACAGAGGCAGAGAGACAGCGAGGTAGGTAGCGGCAGGAGGGAACATATGAGAGATAGAGAAGTATGGGAACGTTTAGATAAAGGAAGACAGCTTGAGAGACGGAGATATAAAGAGATAGAGAGCGGCAGGAGGAACAGAAAGAGATAGAGACGAAGAGAGATACTAAGGGATGAAGGAAAGATAGATAGGCAGAAAGATAAATGGATATATAGAAAGATACAGAGATAGAGAGATTCAGAGGGAAAGACATTAAAACTAAAGAAAATAAATATGTAAGAAAATATCCTATAAAGTGAACGGTACAAGAGCTCCTATCCAATTCGTACCATCTTCGCATATAAGGAGACACACCTACACAATATGCAACAGAATTAGCAAGAACAACCATCTCACCCGCCATCAGATACAAGGACCCCAGGCTTGTCCGGGTAACACGAGGAGTCAGTCACTCACTCAGGCGGGGAAATTATTATCACTGCTTCTATTTAGCGAGTGGACGCCTTCGAACGGGAGCTAATATGTGTGTTAATCAGGAACCTGAGCCGGTCTTTAGAGGTTGAAGTTATAAAGGGTGGCTGGAGATTAGCATTAGAAGTATTGGAGGTAAATGTATATGTATTCAGTGTTAAACTAGGTAAATGATGTATATGTATTCACTGTTAAACTTAAGATAATGGGTTCAGAATGGATGAGACAGAGGAAGAAACTGAGGATATAAGAAGTAGCTGATATTTTTAGGTGTGTAAAACGCCGCTATATTAAACGAATTCAAAAGCGCTTACATTAGCATTATAACTATTACTGCTAAATGTATTCAATGTTAAACTAAAGACAATGGGTTTTAAAGAGCATGACACGGAAAATTGAACAAATAATTGGGGTTTAAGAAGTAGAGATTGTGAGCATGTTAAACACCACTCTCTTAAGCGAATTCAGCTCAACTTACATTAGGATTGTAACTGTTACTGCTAAATGTATACAATGAAAATGGAAAGTTAACCGGTTCAGAAAGCAAGAGATGGAAAACTGGACAAATAATTAGGGTTATATGAAGCAGATGAAGATTGTAAGCATGTTAGACAATACTATTTAAACTCTCTCTCTCTCTCTCTCTCTCTCTCTCTCTCTCTCTCTCTCTCTCTCTCTCTCTCTCTCTCTCTCTCTCTCTCTCTCTCTCTCTCTCTCTCTCTCTCTCTCTCTCTCACACACACACACACAACCCCTCCTTCCCCACATTCTCTTTTCAATTTAATGTTATGCTCTTGAACTTGAACACGGAATCTCATTAGGAAAGGAAAAGGAAAGAGGGAAAAAACGGCTTCCTTGACAAAGCGCCTAATACACCAAGTTACATTACGCAATCCTTCACGGGCGAGCACGCGGGAATTACACACACTCCCCTGGGCCCATTTTATCCTCTCCTCCTCCGCCGCCAGATGCCTCACTACTAACACGCCTCCTACATCTCTTACCTCCCCCTTCCTTCCTGATCCTCCTCCTCCCCGTCCTCCTCCTCTTCTTTTTTCTGCTTTTCTAATTGTTATGGATGTTGCAGGTGTTATTACAAGAGGAATCTGAATACGAAACAAAAAAATGATGAAGGATGGAGACAAGAATAAGAAGATTAAGAAAAAAAGAAGGAAGAAAGGAAGAAATAATAACAAACACAAAAACGACGATAGCTACAACAACAACCACTATAACTACCACTACCGCCTCCACCCCCACCACTACTACTACTACTACTATCACTACTACTACCACTACTACAAAACAAAAGGAAAGGAACTAGGAGACATTTTCTTTGTGTGGTTAAAAGCTAAATGTTAATGTGTTCCTTACTGTAGCAACCCACACAAACAAACAGACAAACAGGCAGGTAGGCAGATAAGGTAGGCAGGCAGGTAGACAGGTTAGGTAGATAGGTAGGCAGGTTAGTAACTAGTAAGGCTCTAATTAAGACTATCGCCAAGACCCGGGATGTTGTGTGTCTGTAACGGGTGTGTAGTTCATCTCGAGGCGCTCAGAAGATTGTGTGTGTGTGTGTGTGTGTGTGTGTGTGTGTGTGTGTGTGTGTGTAGTTGGGTAGGTATGTGGATGGGTGTGGTTGTCTTGTGAGATGAGTTAATAGGGTTGTATTATCTATTATTATTATTATTATTATTATTATTATTATTATTATTATTATTATTATTATTATTATTATTATTATTATCCCCATCCTCCTCCTCATTATCATTTTTGTTGTTGTTAGTGCTGCTTCTTATTATTTGTAATCTAGATTCTTTCCTTCTTCTTCATATTGTCTTTTATTTCCTTTCATCTTTTCTTTTCTTATTTAGTAATCTATATTAATATTATCAGCATCATTTCCTTCATGTGGCTATTAACTATATGACTTAGAGTATTTTAGTATTTCTGGTGCTCCTTCTCCTCCTCCTCCTCCTCCTCCTCCTCCTCTTCCTACTACTACTACTACTACTACTACTACTACTACTACTACTACTACTATTACTACTACTTCCACTGCTACTACTACTATCAAAACACTCCATTTACGCCTATTAATCCTTTTCCCAAGCACTTTATCCCCCTTCTATTAGCATCCAAATCTAGTAAACTCCACCAAACGAGATAAAAGCAAACAAACACAAACTAACATATTCGCACTAAATTCCCGCTACTAATAAACGCTGGTCTTCGTTAATTACCCTTCGGCAAGGCATTTAGGGGCTTTTTCACGCTTTACGCTCACCTTCCGGAGGGTTTAATTCCCTTTCGCGTAATAGTCCAGTAGAAATTAACAGATTTTTGGCCTAACCCAGACATTTGAGATAACAGCCAGCTTTTTGTGTAAAAACCTTCATATTAGTCCCCTTAACCAGCAGAACAAATTCAACACTAATCAACCTTGGGGAACTTGGATTTTGGTAGACATGCATAATACGTTCCGCAAAAAAAATGAGAAAATAGCGTAAACAAAGAATGTGATATAAAATACTAAACAAGCTGAAATAACCTGCAAAAACTGAGTGAGTGTGTTAAGTTCATGCAATTCTCATGGGTTAAATTACTAATACTACAAAAAAGGAATGTTTCATGCAAAAATAGCCTGAAATCGTATAAAAATGGCCTAAAATAAACCCTATGTTCACTGGTCATCATTAAAAATTACATTATTTCATAGCTGCGCAATGATATGTAGCCCTATTTGCAGCTGAACTACATTTATTTATATCCTGTACTGGGCCATGTAACGTACAAATGCAATAAAACGCTATGTTAGCAAGCTAGCGCTTTGTTGAGGCAGTGTTGGCAAACTGCCTGATGGGCCGTCAGCTGACTGAGTCAACACGGATGAAGCCGGAACAGCGTGGCTGTAAGTGAGATTTGTTTGTGATAATGTTTATAAGGTATTTGAGATTAACATGATAAGGGTTTGTAGGGAATTTGGTGTTACTAAGACATGATGTGTGCAAGTGTCTGATTTGTGAGAAGGTTTTGTTTACACAGTGTCGATAAATTTTTTGAGGGGTAGGCTGTGTCATGGATCGTACAGGTGGGTTTTAAAGTGTACGGTACATAGCCCATAACAAGATGCATGATACACACTTTTGGCCATTTATATATTGGTTCTGATGTGTGTGTGTGTAGGGTATCTTTTTCATCACATATGATGCCTATGACATTAATAATATGCTTGATTAATTTCTGTATGTGAGTTTGGTGTCCTGGAGTGACATGCATGTTTTGTTTGTTTCAGGTACGCATCCCTAATTGAGCATGGCTGAATCATCAAGTGACATGTGTGTAGTGTGTAGTAAAGTTGGTGGTGGTAGTACTAGTGCTGGTGGTGGTGGCAGATTCCTAGGTCCTAAAGGGCGTGCTTCACTAATCCAAGTATCTCAGAAGCGCAATGATGGAGCCTTGTACGAAGAACTGTCTGTACCAGGTGATCATTTTGTGCATGACAAATGCTACAAAAGTTACACAGCTGCCAGGAACATTTCCCGAGAACAGAAGACAGGTGATGCTGGCAGAGATTCACCAGCAACATCTCTTAGATCTGAAGAGACACAGTTTGACTATCAAACACATTGCCTAATATGTGCTCAAAAGCTTGATTTTGAAGGTGCACGTCGTCATCCTGAACGCAGCTCTACTATCAGTAATGTGGAGATGGTGAGCAAGGGTAAGACTAGTATCCTGCAAGAAAACCTGATGAAAAATGTGACCAAAGGAACGACGACCTTGCCATTAATGTGAAAGCAAGGGTGCTGTTCGCTGGAGACATCAGGGCTTTAGAAGCAAAATACCATCGTAATTGCATGCAGATGTTTTTAGCAGGGAAAACTCGAAACCAGAGTAAGCCCCAACCAGAACATAGCATCCGTAATCTAGACTTGGCAAACAATGAGGCATTTAGTCAAATGTGTGCATGGCTGCTTAGTGCAGAGCAGAGACATTTGCAACACACACTTAGTGATCTCAGGGACAAACTCTCAACATACCTACCCAAAGGTGTTAACCCCTACAGCACTGTTCACATCAAACGTCGTCTCTTGGAACATTTTGGCAAACAAATAACGATAGCAGAAGTGGATGGCAGAGCTAACGTTGTCACCTTGAAAGAGAGGGCTGCATCTATCCTTCATGAATCATACATCGAGTCAGCAATGGATGTTGATGAAGACACTGAATGTATCAAGCAAGCAAAGTATGTGGGGTCTCGTATACGTGAATGCATGCAAAGCATGGACTTCCTGACAGATGTGTACCCTGCACCTACAGATACTGATATCAATAGTCTGGAAAATGATGTGCCTCAAAGTCTTCTGCAGCTAACCAAAAGCTTGCTCACTGAATCACGTACTGAATCTGCAAAGATGAAAAAGAAACTGCTACAGCTGTCCCTTTGTCACGTTATAATGCAGGCATCTGGAAAGCAGTCATATATTTCCCCTCTGTTACTGTCAGTTGGACTTTTCATCCATCAGCAAACTCGATCCCGTGTGTTGTTAGATGTGCTGTCATCACTAGGATTAAGTGTGTCGTATGATCAGGTCATAGCATTTGAGAAGGCAGCTGTTGTTGGTCGATCTATCCATGATCTGCCCCCTGGTCTGGTTCAGCAAACAGAAGGTGAAGGGTTTTGCCAATGGGTGGCTGATAATTTTGATTACAACGAGGACACTCTAACAGGTCATGATACAACACATGTCATGGGTGTCATTACCTGCCAGACCCCCCGTACAACTGATCAGAAAGGAGAGGTCATCCCGCGCCGAAATGTGACAGCTGCAGAGATTGTTAGTGCTGGTTATTTTGGTGACATCATTCGTCCCTACAAACCGCCAGCCACCAATAAAATGGCTGATGTGAACATAAAGGCAGTCAATCCAGTGCAGGTCCCAATCACTAGGTTTGAACATATGGATACGCTCTGGTTGTGCTCAAGCCTGCTTCATCACAATCCTCCAAACTGGCAAGGCTTCATGTCCAAGGTTGAGGTTGGCACCTGCCAAAGCACTGCAGTAATATATAACCCTATGATTCCACTCAATCCACAAACAAACGAGGCAGTCTACAGCACAATGGCATTTGTACTTGGCCAGGCAAAGAAGATGGGAATGTGTTGTGCAACTCTAACTTTGGACCAACCATTGTACCTGAAAGCTTACAAAATTAAGCAAGACAATCTCTCAGAGTTTCAGAAGATCAACATTCGTCTGGGTGGATTCCATCAGCTGATGTCATTTCTTGGAGCCATTGGCAAGCTCATGGAAGGCAGTGGGTTGGAAGATCTCTGGACAACAGTATATGCTCGGAATTCGCTCCCAAAGATGATAGAGGGCAAAGCCTACACAAAGGCCTTGCGAGCCTGCCTGTTAGCAGATGCCGCCTTACATCTGATCCTGGTAGACTCCAGGGAAGAGCCTGATGATGATATTGATGCCAATGATGAGGAGTGTATTGAGCAACAAGAACTGCTGCCTTGTGACCTTCAGGAACAAACAGCACAGGACGATAGCAATGGCAGACAGGGAGAGGAATCTGTACCTGTAAGTGCTGGTTCAGACATGGCAGAGACAGGCGAGTCAGATGTCGACATGATGCACTCTGAGGACATTATGTCTCTGAAGGAGTTCTATGATGCCCTGATGTCAAGGAAAGTTCCAGCTGAACATGCGGGATCCTGCATTGCTTTGCAGGAATTGTGCCAAAAGGTTCAGGATCTGAAAGCAAACCAGTTGAGCTCCAGGACAGGAAAGCTTTGGTTGATGTTCATGAGACTAGTGTCTATTGTTCGGATGTTCATCAGGGCTGAACGGACAGGCAACTGGGTGCTGCATCTGTGGGCAACACAAGAAATGCTGCCATATTTCGCAGCTGCAGGACATAACAACTATACACGGTGCTGTCGTCTGTACCTGCAGGATTGTCAAGAATTATGCCCATGTCTTGATAGGCCTATGAAGGATGGGTTGTTCACAATCCACCGGAATGAACAAGTCTTCTGGAGTGGGACATGGACTGATATGACTATAGAACAGTGTCTCATGAGGGCAGGAAAGACACATGGTGGTCTTATTAACATCACTCACAAAGAGGCAGCAAGAACAAAGTGGTTGCTATCGGCCCATGTCACTGCACAATATTGTGATGCATTGAGAGCTCTTACGGGAACATCCACTGGAACCTGGTCAGAACAACACCGAGAAATGACTCCCGGTTGTCGTAAGCGTGACTTTGGTGATCTGCAGAAGTTTGTGTCATTTCTTCGCAGTCACAATCCCTTCAGCAGTGCAGGTAGCTCAGAACTGAGAAACATCTCATCTGGACTGATTGCTGATGACCGTGTCAATGTAGATGAGGCCAAACAGATTGGAACTGACATACACAATAAGCTGACAGGTAAACGGTTTGGTGACATAGTACTCAAGAGGTCTGATCAGGCACGCACATTCAATGTCATGAGGAAGCCTGTCCGTGTCGAGAATGAGGATATCTGTATGTCTTCTGCTGAGCTGCAGCAACGTTTGCTGTCCATTGCATATGTCAATGGACCCCCTGATCAGAGCATTTTCACATATGAGCTTGCAACTGTTGCACCATCCCTTTTCCAAGATGACGGAAGCATGAGAAAGTCGCAGAAGTCCCAACTGGCACAACACATAATGAAGATGAGTCCTAACATCACTGAACATCCTGTTGAACAGCCTGCAGCAACTGTGATAGATGGATGTGCCCTCCTGTATCGTCTAGCATGGCCAAAGGTTGGGACAGTGCACTCTGTCTGTGAATCATATGTTGGTGCTGTCATTCAACATCAGAGAGCTAGTGTTCCATTGTGTGTTGTGTTTGATAGTTACAAAGTGCGCACAACAAAAGACAGTGAGCAGAAGCGCCGTCGTGTTCAGCAGGCATCATTTCCTGACATGGTTGTGGAACCAAGGACAAGTGTTCCCACCAATAAGACTGGCTTCCTTTCAAACGTGCGTAACAAGCAGAACCTCGTCAACTTGCTAGGCATGTATCTGAGACAGGCTGGTATCCAGGTGACACATGCTGGTGATGAGGGTGATGCAGATGTGGTCATTGTGCGCAAGGCACTAGACTTTGCTGAGGATCACACAAACGTATGTGTATTGGCTGATGACACAGATATATTGATTCTGCTGATGTATCACTCCAGCAATTCAAGCAATATTTGTTTGCAGACCAAAGCACATGTGATCTCTATAAAGGTTGCCCAAGAAGCTCTAGGGAGAGACATGTGCAGGTGTTTACCATTTGCACATGCAATGTCAGGTTGTGACACTACATCAGCCCTGTTTGGGATAGGAAAGGTGAAAGTCCTCAAAGTTCTTCAGTCGGCACAAAGTTTGAGATCAGACATTCTCATATTTGGTGAAACAGGTGCTTCACCAAAGGAGCTGCATCGTGTTGGGGAACAGTTTGTGGCAGCATTCTACAAAGGTGGATCTAAGGCACCAAAAGCCTTGGATGAACTTCGCTACTTACATGATCTCCCCAAAGTATGTAGCCATTGAACGGATGCCTCCTACCAGTAGAGCATGTTACTTTCATTGCCTGCGAGTCCACCACCAAGTTAGTACCTGGCGTAATCTACGCACAGTCCTCAACAAGGAGGAGTATGGTTTCAAGCTGGAGGCTGGTTCTGTGGTCCCAATAATAACGGATATGGCTCCTGCACCTCAGATCTGCTCCGTGAAATTCGCTGTTCTTGCAAGAGTAGCAAGAAGCTGTGTGCATCCTGCAGTTGTGCTAAGAAACGTCTGCCGTGTAGCATTCATTGCAAGTGCGAGGGCCAATGTGAAAACTTCCCACCAGTATATCAAATCACCGATGAGACTGATGATGATGGGGAATCATAAGTGTGAATTCATCTACTGAAAAACAGTGTTATGTCTCACTTAGTTACTTAGCAAATGACACTTTCTGACTATCTGTGTTTATGTTGATTTGGCAAGGCATTCAGCTTACCTGCTTAAATCTCTGGCACGTATGATCCCTAATGAACATGTGATGAGATATATGTGTTTTTGTCAATTGTCACACATCAAATATGTGCTGCCTTAACATGCTGTGTTAGAGTGCTTCTGTGCCACAATAGCGTGATTACTGTCATCTAATTGTATACAATGACAGTTGTGTTTTGTTGCCATTTTGAATTTGTGTTATGTAATATATGATTTCCATAGCATTTAGATCTGTAGTCAATGACATGTATATCACTGTACTAAGCTGGGAAATGCAAATTCATCATTTAACACATTTTTCTTCAAAGATATATTTTATAACAGAATTTTGACATTAAGGAACAGTATAACGTACTCAATCTTACTAAAAG
>NW_026112343.1:67500-95000 GCF_024679095.1 Eriocheir sinensis | reverse complement strand
CTTCGTTGGTCTGGGTGAGCCGCTTTCCTCCCAGAAGAGACCCACCCATAATTTTGGTGATGTTAGTTTGGGGCCGAATGGTGGATGATGTTTCTTTGTATGTTACTTTTCTTGACGTTGTTCTGTTATTGTTGTAACTTTTCTTTTGCGAAGTTTTTTTTTCTCTTTTTCCCATTTTTTTGGTGTTCTTTTCTATATCATCCCTTTTTGATGTTCTTTGGTCTGGATGAGCCTCTTTCTCCCCAGAAAAGACTCACCCATAATTTTGGAGATGTTAGGGCCTGAAGGTTAATGATCTGTGTTTTTTATTTTATTTTCTTGATGTTTTGTTACTATATTTTCCTTTTTCTGGTGTTCCTTTTTATTTTCCTTTTCTTTGGTGTTCCCATCACGTGGATTGTCTACGACATCTAACGAGCACCACAAGCCCCGGTTTATTGTTCGGAGTTTGCTCTCCTAGGCAGACTGCCCACCACGGCTGACGAGCTCCACCTGCCCGGGTTTATTGTTCGGAGTTTACTCTCCTAGGCAGACTGCCTACCACGGCTGACGAGCTCCACCTGCCCGGGTTTATTGTTCGGAGTTTGCTCTCCTAGGCAGACTGCCTGTCACGGCTGACGAGCTCCACCTGCCCGGGTTTATTGTTCGGAGTTTGCTCTCCTAGGCAGACTGCCTACCACGGCTGACGAGCTCCACCTGCCCGGGTTTTATGATCGGAGTTTGCTCTCCTAGGTGTATTACCTATGACGGCTCACGAGCCCAACCTGCCCGGGTTTATTGTTCGGAGTTTGCTCTCCTAGGTGTATTACCTATGACGGCTCACGAACCCAACCTGCCCGGGTTTTATGATCGGAGTTTGCTCTCCTAGGTGTATTGCCTATGACGGCTCACGAGCCCAACCTGCCCGGGTTTTATGATCGGGTTTGCTCTCTAGGTGTATTACCTATGACGGCTCAGAGCCCAACCTGCCCAGGTTTATTGTTCGGAGTTTGCTCTCCTAGGTGAATTGCCTACCACAGCTAACGAACCTCACCTGCCCGGGTTTGTAATCAGGTTTGCTCTCCTAGGTGAACTGCTTTCGCTAACGACCTCCACCTGCCCGGGTTTGTAATCGGGTTGCTCTCCTAGATGAATTGCTTTCGCTAACGACCTCCACCTGCCCGGGTTTGTAATCGGGTTTGCTCTCTAGGTGAACTGCTCACGCTAACGACCTCCACCTGCCCGGTTTTGTAATCAGGTTGCTCTCCTAGATTAACTGCTTTCGCTAACGACCTCCACCTGGCCGGGTTTATTTTTCGGAGTTTGCTCTCCTAGGTGTATTACCTATGACGGCTCTGAGCCCAACCTGCCCAGGTTTATTGTTCGGGTTTGCTCTCTAGGTGAATTGCCTACCACGGCTAACGAACCCCACCTGCCCGGGTTTGTTGTTCGGAGTTAGCTCTCCTAGGTGAATTGCCTACCACGGCTAACGAACCCCACCTGCCCGGGTTTGTTGTTCGGAGTTAGCTCTCCTAGGCAGATTGCTTACCATGGCTAACGAGCCGCACCGGCCCGGCGGTGGCTCCGATCGATCTCCGGCACCTCCGTCGGGGTCCCGATGGACGCCGAGGCGCCCTGCCGGGAGCCCTCCAGTCCTGCCATGCTCGCCTGGGAGACCTTGGGCTCGCTGGCGCTCCACCGCCCCGCCGATTCGAATAGGGCGGATGCAAGAACTCGCTTCTTAAAACTACCAGACTGGATTATAAAATTAATCATAAAGGCCGTGAAGGCGCCGGTCACCGCGTTTATCGGTTCTTGGATGAAGGACCGATGGGCCTCGGGGACGCGCACAAGCATCATAAGGAATCCTCGCCGCGGCTTCCGGCGCAACATCCTTTTCCCTTTTCTTTCTTACTTCCAATTTTTCTTTTTAATTATATTTTCTTTCTCTGATTGACTGATTGATTGATTTTACATAGTAAGAATTGGTACACCAATTAACGTCTTTCAGGTACATTGCATTCACACACCTGCTGAGGGAGAACACCAGTGAGCGTGTTGACTCGCGAGGACGGCCCACTAAAGTTTCCTAACATTTGTATTGGGCTGCCACTTCTCTTTAGTCGTCTGTTCCTCTATTTTTCTCTTCTTTATTTCATTCTATTTCTCCCTTTCTTTCATCCTTGCTCTCTATACATATATTTCTTTCAAACTTCTTCATCAGCCTCCTTTCCTTTCCATTCTCCCTCCCCTTCATCTCCCTCCATCCCTTTCATCCCCATCGCCTCCCGCCCTTTGCTCTTTTTCTGTTATCATCACGACAGCTGTTTAATTTATCTGCGGGAACTTTTTTTTATGTTCGTGGATGTGACATGCTTCCCGGGGCGTCCATGTTGTTGCACAGCACCCTAGAATATTCTTGGCAAAGTGCTTAAAATTTTTGAAGTTTTTTGCATCACGCAAGTACCTCAGTGGATTGACATCAAAAGGCAAAACACCTTATTCTAGGTACGTTTCAAGTTCTGCCTTCACCACTGTAGTGTCATTTGTTGATGCACTTGCCATCATTTGCCCAGCTGGAGGCATGTACGCAAAACACTCTCTTGAAATGTTTTCTTCTTCAAGGTCGACAGAGTTGATTCGGAAATAATTAGGTCCACAATCTTGGAAACCTTTTCCTTTAGCATTTTCTTACATGGCATCCATGCCAGCTTAAACCTGGGGCCCATGACAGCTGCGGCAGCCGCTCAAGAAATGGATGCAACCTCTTTTTGATAGATGACTGAAGTGCATTTGCCAAGTTAAGGCAGTAGATCGGTTTACTGTCTCTCGTCGTCTTCACTCACATCTCATCCCCTATGCCTCCCATTTCCGTGACGTCACACATTTTTGCGGGCGGATCCTTCTTCCGAGCCACCCATCCCTCAGTAACTTCCTCAATCCTCTCCTACTCTCTCTCTCTCTCTCTCTCTCTCTCTCTCTCTCTCTCTCTCTCTCTCTCTCTCTCTCTCTCCTCTCCTCTCCTCTCCTCTCCTTTCCTTTCCTTTCCTTTCCTTTCCTTTCCTCTCCTCTCCTCTCCTCTCTCCTCTCCTCTCTCTCCTCCTCTCTTCTCCTCTCTCCTCTCCTCTCCTCTCCTCTCTCCTCTCCTCTCCTCTCTCCTCTCCTCTCCTTTCTCTCCTCTCCTCTCTTCTTCTCTCCTCTCCTCTCTTCTCTTCTCCTCTCCTCTCTTCTCTTCTCCTCTCCTCTCCTCTCTTCTCCTCTCCTCTCCTCTCTCCTCTTTCTCTTCTCCTCTCTCCTCTTTCTCTTCTCTTCTCTTCTCTACTGACCCTAAAATGTCATGCCATATTATTCATTTATATTTCCTTCAGACAGACATTTTTATGTCCATTACGAAATACCAACCTAATATATCAAACATCCTCTTAACCAAAACCAGAAAACATATACAACAAAAATAATTAAAAGAATATATTTAAGCAATGGAGCGAGCTAATTATGGATTAATCATTTGCAGTAAACCTTTTGTTGTGCCGAAAACACTTAAAATATAGCAAAAACATCATCGCATATTTTTTCCCCGCACTGCACACCTGGGGTCAAACAGTTATAATTCTTGCCACGCCTTGGAAACTGATAACGGGAGAACGGATTTGTTTATAAACGCAAAATTGCCAGCTTATAAAAGGTATACTGAGGTGATATTACTATTATTATTATTATTATTATTATTATTAGTAGTAGTAGTAGTAGTAGTAGCAGTAGTAGTATTGGTAGTAGTAGTAGTAGTAGTAATAGTCAGAAAAGAAGCATCAGCCAAGGAGTCACGTTGCCGCCTGGATGAGGTGTCGCCTCTCGTTCTCCCTGCTCAGGTCGGCCATCCTATGTCTCAGGGGCACCAGACGCTCTGGCCCAAAAGCCACCAACATCTCCAATATGGACTATGAAGCCACAGTGGTGGAGAGTGACATTCGGGTGGGTCGGGAGTGACTTGAGTAGGGAAGGAAAGGGGGATCTAGACGTAATAGATGATAGGTGATTTAGTGTCAGGTAGTATTAGTGATATGGTTGGATGCCACAGTCATTAGCGAACAGAGTTGGGGCTAATGACCTCCAAGCCCTCCATGATTATGTGTCGGGAAAATAAACATGGGTGGAGGTATCATTTATGTAGTAATAGTAGCAGTAGTAGTAGTAGTAGTAGAAGTAGTAGTAGTAGTAGGAGCAAAAGTAGTAGTAGTGGTAGTAGTAGTAGTAGAAGTAGTAGTAGTAGTAGTAGTAGTAGTAGCAGCATAAGTAGTAGTAGTAGTAGTAGTAATAGTAGTAGTAGTAGTAGAAGTAGTAGTAGTAGTAGTAGCAGAAGTAATAGTAGTAGTAGTAGTAGTAGTAGTAGTAGTAGTAGCAGAAGTAGTCGTAGTGGTAGTAGTAGTAGTAGTAGTAGTAGTAGTAGTAGTAGTAGTAGTAGTAGTAGTAGTAGTAGTAGTAGTAGTAGTAGCAGAAGTAGTAATAGTGGTAGTAGTAGTAGTAGTAGTAGTAGTAGTAGTAGAAGTAGTAGTAGTGGTAGTAGTAGTAGTAAGAAAATCAATAGAACCAAACTGGGAAAACATTGCCTGACGCTTCTTTAAAACTTGGATGCAACAAAACTATCAAAAGATTGACAACAAAAACC
Source organism: Eriocheir sinensis (assembly GCF_024679095.1). NCBI lineage: Eukaryota > Metazoa > Arthropoda > Malacostraca > Decapoda > Varunidae > Eriocheir > Eriocheir sinensis. Next base: position 90,355 of record NW_026112343.1, on the reverse strand, counting down.
TCAATAAATAAGTATGTTTGGCGAATACCAGTGTACAAGCGGACCCATTATTCCTGCAGGCACTACAACAAAGCATTAAGCGTGACAAATACCTATTATATTTATGCGCACATTAATCCAGGGAAGCAAAGGCTCGTTTAATATTCAAGTGAGAATATAAAACGCATTATTCCCACTTCTGCACAACGGTATATTTAAGTACGCCTCCGTGGTCTAGTGTTAGTGTGCCTGACTACCATTCCGCGGGCCCGGGTTCGATTCGCGGCCCGGGGAGTCAGCGTGCAACTCACCTTAACTGTTCATCCTCCGTTTCGGGTTGGTCGATAAATGAGTATACTCATCTCCGTTGCGCTGCCCCTTGAGTCTGTGGTGGGAAGTGTGACATCCGGGTTACCACAGTTTACCTTCCCCAGGTTTCCCCAGGTACCCATTTATCGACCAGCCCGAAAGGAAGGATGAACAGCTGGGTGAGTTGCACACGGATTCGTAGTTAGGCACGCTGACCACTGCACCGCGGAAGAATGAAAGACTCGCCTAAAACTACTGAACCATTCTGCCATTGTTAACACGACGCACTCAGCACCTGAAGCCTGCAATCATCCCATCAGCACCTTCGCCGCCCCTCCGTGAAGGCGTGTTTTCCGCCCCATGTCTCGCCGCCATTCACTCGCCTGCAAGACCTTCCCGCCACTCTCCGCCGCGCACCCAGCCGACAGCTTTCCTTTTGAGCTGACATCCTATTTATTAGCTCTTGAGGTGCTGAGCTTACAGTCTCTCTCTCTCTCTCTCTCTCTCTCTCTCTCTCTCTCTCTCTCTCTCTCTCTCTCTCTCTCTCTCTCTCTCTCTCTCTCTCTCTCTCTCTCTCTCTCTCTCTCTGTCTGTCTGTTTGTCAGTCTGCCTCTCTCTCTCTCTCTCTCTCTCTCTCTCTCTCTCTCTCTCTCTCTCTCTCTCTCTCTCTCTCTCTCTCTCTCTCTCTCTCTCTCTCTCTCTCTCTCTCTCTCTCTCTCTCTCTCTCTCTCTCTCTCTCTCTCTCTCTCTTAACAACAACAATTTTCACATTCCCATTCATTATATGTTTCAGTTTCCTTTGCTAAATAAATAAAAACGAGAACCACATTTTTTTTACATTCCTATTTTACATTTCTACTCAACTAATTACTAAATGAAGATACTCTCAAACTAACCCACAAACTCCTTCAGTCTAACCCACAAACTCCTTCAGTCTAACCCACAAACTCCTTCAGTCTAACCCACAAACTCCTTCAGTCTAACCCACAAACTCCTTCAGTCTAAGCTACAAACTCCTTCAGTCTAACCCACAAACTCCTTCAGTCTAACCCACAAACTCCTTCAGTCTAACCCACAAACTCCTTCAGTCTAACCCACAAACTCCTTCAGTCTAACACACAAACTCCTTCAGTCTAACCCACAAACTCCTTCAGTCTAACCCACAAACTCCTTCAGTCTAACCCACAAACTCCTTCAGTCTAACCCACAAACTCCTTCAGTCTAACCCACAAACTCCTTCAGTCTAACCCACAAACTCCTTCAGTCTAACCCACAAACTCCTTCAGTCTAACCTACAAACTCCTTCAGTCTAACCCACAAACTCCTTCAGTCTAATCCACAAACTCCTTCAATCTAACCCACAAACTCCTTCAGTAACCCACAAACTCCCTCACTCCGTCCTTTCCTCTCCTTCCTTTCTTTCCCTCTCTGTTCTCAAGCACTGACTCTACTCGCCCTGGTTCCCGCTAAAGCTTTCCCTCTTTAGGTCGGCCATCTGTATTCCGCGCCAGCTGTGAGTTCAGTCTTCAGGTGGGGCTCACCGTCTGCGTCCCCGGCGGCCCCCTCCTGGTCCCAAGGCTCCCGGCGTGGCTACTTTCTGGGAGCTGCAGCCGGGCTCTCTCTGTGGTCCCGACGGTGCCTGCCTGAATTTTAAGTCTCGTCTTGCCTTCTCCACCTCCTGCTTTCTGTTTTGCATACTTTGATCTCTTTCCAAGTCTCTGTATCTATCTATCTATCTCTATCTATGTGCATTTATCTGTGTATCTCTGAATCTTAAGTCGCTTTTCTTCTTCTTATTCAGCTTTCTGTTGTTCTCTCTCTCTCTCTCTCTCTCTCTCTCTCTCTCTCTCTCTCTCTCTCTCTCTCTCTCTCTCTCTCTCTCTCTCTCTCTCTCTCTCTGTCTCGTAACTCATTCAAATTCACAGTCTTCCATCCATTATTTTTGTGTCCAATTTTTCCTCCTCTTATCTATCCATCTGTCTATCCATCCATCCATTTCTTTCTTACGTCATGCCATTCAAATTCATACACAGTCTTCTATCCTTTCTTTCTGCGTCTCATTTTTCCTCCCCTTATCTCTCGTCCACCAGCGCCAGCCACCAACCGTCAGGCGTCGTCACCACAATGTCTCGCTCTCTTTTCAATCTTTTATTTTTCATCTGTCATTTGTGGCGTCCTCCTCCTCCTCCTCCTCCTCCTCCTCTTCATCCTATCTAGTTGCTGTTCTTTCTGCTGTGCTTGCTTTTCTTGCTAGAAGAGGAAGGAGGGCGAAGAAGAAGAGGAAGAGGAAGAGGAAGAGTGGGAAGAAAAAGATGAAAGACGGGGAGAGAGAGAGAGTGCGTTTTTCAGCCAAGACAAAGTAAAAAGGAGCGTCAAGTTTGGAGGGAAACAAGACAGAAGGGCAGGGAAAAGAACCTCCTAAATATTCTCCTGGTAGAGTGTCAACAATTGGGCATGAATGAAAGAAATGCTAACAAGACGTAACCTGCCGGGCCAAGATGGAAAGGCAGGCAGGAGGCAGGAGGAAGGCAGGCAGGCAGTGAGGGAGGGAGGGACTCAGGAGGCAAAGAAAGTGAAGAAGATGCTCTCAGTAAAAAGACGAAGGAGGAGGAGGAGGAGGAGGAGGAGGGATGAAAAGAGAGAGGAGGAGGAGGAGAAGTAGAGGAGAAGAGAGGAGAGAGGGAGAAAAGAAGGAGGAGAGGAGAGAGAGGGGAAAGTAGAAGAAACGAGAAAGGAAGAGAGGAGAAGAGGAGAGGGAAGGAGAGGGGAGAAGAGAGCAAAAGGAGAGAAGAGAAAAGAGGGGGTAGGAGAGGAGAGGAGAGAGGATGCGAGGAGAGGAGAGAAGAAGGAAAGGTGGAGGAGGAAGAGAGAGAGGAGGAGAAGGAGAGAAGAGGAGGAGGAGAAGTAGAGGAGAGGAAAGAAGGGAAGGAGGAAAGGAGGAGGAGGAGGAGGAGGAGGAGGAGGAGGAGGAAGAGGAGGAGGAGAGAACGAACTGGCCGCGGTGTTGGGAAGGACAGTTTGGGCGAGTGGCAAAACGCTGAATTCAATTACGTGAAGTTAAGAAGACATTGAGAGGAGAGAGAAAGAAGGGAGATGGAGAGGAGGGAGGGAGGCAGGCAGCAAGGTAGGCACGTAGGTAGGTAAGTAGGAAGGTAGGTGGGCGGGAAGGTTGGTAGGCAGGGGGATAGAGAAGAAGAGGAATAGATAGATAGATAGATAGATAGATAGATAGATAGGTACGTAGATAGTTAGATAGACAGACAGACAGAGGTTGTAATCGTGTACGTCTCAGAGAAAACCTTACAAATATAATAAACCAGAACAGTAACATTTGCGTCAATAGTTTAGTAAAGTTTAATTTAGTTCAACAGTAGTCTCCCCAAGTCCTCAATGGCCGACGCGACGCTCCTTCACAAGTTACTTCCTCGACAAGTCTTGACGCTAATTTAGTTCCGAGTTCGCTCATTGCAAACTCCAATTAGTTCGTCAAAGACACTCTTCACGAGGTCCTCCATTCAATCCATCATTATTTTGTCCCAGTCGACTCCACGGGATCGTAAGCTGCCAAATCATACACAATACTACGACCGTTCCCTGCAGGCCGTGGTGTTTGGTACTGATGGAGAAGGAAGCAGGACCAAGAGCAAGAGTTAGAAATAATGAGTAACTATAACTAATGCCTCTCGCCTGCCCGTAATACACAAAAACAAATCATACACAAATACTACGACCGTTCCCTGCAGGCCGTGGTGTTTGGTACTGATGGAGAAGGAAGCAGGACCAAGAGCAAGAGTTAGAAATAATGAGTAACTATAACTAATGCCTCTCGCCTGCCCGTAATACACAAAATACTAAAAATATTCCCTGTATAGTGTTTTGTGTTGACAGAGAAAAGCAGACAGGAGCAGGAACAAGAGCTGAAACAATATGAGTGACCTCCCTTGCCAATACCTCTCGCCTGCCTCACATTACACAATATACAACAACGAATCCTCAGGCAGTGATTTTGTCATCATTATAAGAGACGAACAAGGTAAGAGAGGAAGTGGAACATGTCCATTTACTGCCTGTTCAGCTGACCCCAATCACCAGAGACGCCGGAAAAGAGAAAATGAAAGAGCTGACAGAGCAAGGAGCAAGAACAGGAGGAGATAAAACCAATGAGTAACTTCCCTTGCCAATGCTTCTTGTCTCTCGCCTTCAGGGACAGGACCACTCTGCCTGAAGCTGTGTCGCCACTCCTACCATTCTTACTCTTCCTAACATTCCCTGTATGGCGTTCATATTGATAGAAAAAAAAAACAGGACCAGGAGCTAAAACAAGGATTAACTTTCCTCCTCATTGCCTCGCCTCTTGCCTTCAGGGACACGACCACTCTGTCGGCAGCTCTGTCTCCACTTCCTACAATCAAAGTTTTCACGAAGTGAGTGTTGGGACAGCCCGGGAGCTAATTGGCCTTGCATCTCAGAGCTTTCTTTTCTGGAGCATTACCTTTGCAAACGTTGAAATACAAATATACAAAGAAGAGACTGATGATAAACGGAGAGAGAGAAGTAGAAGGAGGGAACAAAAAGATAGGGAGGAGAAGGAAGATGAGAAGCAGAAACCTTTCTCCCCAATGCCTTACCTTCAGGGACACAAATACTCTGCCTGCCTCTGTCTCCTCACAGCCCAATCAGAGAGGAGAATCGTCCTGGTCCCAAGGCTCCTGGCGTGGCTACTTTCTGGGGAGCAGCGGCCAGGCTCTCTCTGTGGTCCCGACGGTGCCTGCCTGAATTTTTAAGTCTCGTCTTGCCTTCTCTCATCCTCCTGCTTTCTGTTTTCATGCTTTCCCTCTTTCCATGTCTCAGTATCTATTATCAATCTATCTATCTATCTATCTATCTATCTGTGTATCTGAATCTTAAGTCACTTTCTTTCTTCAGTTTTCTGTTGTTCTCTCTCTCTCTCTCTCTCTCTCTCTCTCTCTCTCTCTCTCTCTCTTCATTCAAAACAATAGATTACAGGAGAGACAATATATTCTTCGGATCTCTTTATCTGCCACGGACTCAAGGGCTAATGCGATGGTGATGAGCACCGAAGCCACGCGCAGCTATAGAGTACCTAAACTTTACATAACTTTACCTTCTCATCTCACTATAACACAAACAAGCCAATCCTAATCCTTCTCACCTCACTAACGATGAAGACAAGTAAATCCTATCCTTCTTAAACCACTAACGATGAAGACAAGTAAATTATATCCTTCTTACGTCACTAATGATGAAGACAAGTAAATTCTTCCCTTCTCAACCTACTATGACGCAGATAAGTAAATTCTATCCCTTCTTACCTCACTAACGATGAAGACAAGTAAATTCTTCCCCTTCTCAACCCACTATGACGCAGATAAGTAAATTCTATCCCTTCTTACCTCACTAACGATGAAGACAAGTAAATTATTCCCATTATAAACCCACTATGACGCAGACAAACCAATTCTATACCTTCTTACCTAACTAACGATGAAGACAAGTAAAATCTTCCCCTACTCACCCTAATATCACGCAGACAAACAAATACTATCCCTTCTTACTCAACTCAGGACGGCGGCAAGCCCAAGGTGGTGTTGTCGAAGTCAGGGCGAGCCAAGTGACTCCTCGCCGCCAAGGTAGAGGAAGAGAACTGTCACCAGCCACCTGAAAGGATAGAATATAGTGTTAGAATACTTGGAGGTGTGTGTGTGTGTGTGTGTGTGTGTGTGTGTGTGTGTGTGTATTATTATTGCAAGTCTTAACCGAATCCATAACTAAATCCATAACCAAATCCTTTACCAAATCCATAACGAAAATTCTTCACCAAAATCCATCACCGAATCCTTAACCAAATCCATCACCGAATCCTTAACCAAATCCATCACCGAATCCTTAACCAAATCCATCACCGAATCCTTAACCAAATCCATCACCGAATCCTTAACCAAATCCATCACCGAATCCTTAACCAAATCCATCAGCGAATCCTTAACCAAATCCATCACCAAATCCTTAACCAAATCCATCAGCGGAACTCAAAGAAATCCATCACGAATCCTTAACCAAATCCATCACCGAATCCTTAACCAAATCCATCACCGAATCCTTAACCAAATACATTACCAAAATCCCTCAACAAAATACATCAGCAAATCCTTAACCCAAATCCTTCACAGCAGGTTCCAAGCAATCCCTCACCGCCTGGCGCCCACTCCTGTCTACTCTTTGCGCCGCGTCGCCCTCCCGTGATGCATTGGGCCAAGTTTTAAAACAACACGGGCGGGATAAATATTTGGTCAAGTTTAACTGAGTGTGGCGAAAAAAGTTCGAACTTTTCTCATAATTAGTTTAGAAATGTGTAACGGCGTGTGAAGCTTCCTTCCGTCAGGCCGACCTTGTGCCCGACGGAATGTGGCGCGCCGGAACACACGCGCCGAAGGGAAAGAAAAATATATGGAAATAGAAAAACAATGACAACAATAATAATGAAAACAACGCGATAAAAAAATATGGAAATGGAAAAACAATGACAATAAAATAAAGACAACAACGAATTGTGATATTATTATTATTATTATTATTATTATTATTAGTATTATTATTATTATTATTATTAGTAGTAGTAGTAGTAGTAGTAGTAGTAGTAGTAGTAGTAGTAGTAGTATAAGTAGTAGTAATAGTAGTAGTAGTAGTAATAATAATAATAATAATAATAATAATAATAACACCAACATTAAAAATCATCACCATCTCTCTCTCTCTCTCTCTTCTTTTCTTCCGCTTCCACAACAGATACTTCCCAAGGCCACAAGGAGATCAATCGAACTTTCATGAGTTTTTTACATTCATGGTGCAGAAGCCTTGTCAAACTATCACTAGGCCCATAAACTACCCGTGAAATACTAACACAACCTCTACGAAGGCCCGTATTCTGAGGCGCTTCCGGCTCTCACAAGTATTTCTAAAGGCCACAAAGGAGGTCAGTCGGGTTCTTACAGTGTTTTATCACCTTCATGGTACATATCTTGTCAAACTATAACTAAACTCATAACACTATATATCCATGAGAATACTAACACAGCCTCTACAAATATTTCGAAAGGCCACAATGGTTATTAATCGGGTTTTCATGTTTTTTTTTTTTTTATGGTGCTGAAGCCTTATCAAACTATCACTTGGCTCATAACACTACCCGTGGAAATACTCACACAACCTGGATATCTGTTTACCATTGGCTATAAAAGCGGTGACTGACTCTGTTGGAAGTTGGACACGAATACACGGACATATACCGTATAAGGAACCACGTCAATACAAACAGAAAAAAATATATAAACTATCATTTGTCGACTGGCCGGCATGCACGAAAATGAGTCCGTCACCGCTCCCACGACCCGAAAACAAACTGTCAGGTCTGCGGCGGCGTTCCATTATGGCGGCGGCGGTGAGTGGGATCAAAACAGCCCATGTATAAAAGTATTAGTGGCGGAAAGTGACGTGGCAACTATTTCCACCACTCAAAAGCCAGTCATTGGTCTCCTGCACCACACGCCGACAACACGGGCCCTGAGGAAGCAATATAAGGACGTATAGGGACGTTTAAGAAGGTAAAACATGAGGAACTGATAAACTTTCTGCTGATGAACTAATGACCGCTCTCTCCATTGTCTGTTTTCATCTACTCAGTTTCTATCCCGCACAGTGAACAAGGACGCCGAGGAAGCAATATGAGGACGTATAGGGACGTTTAAGAAGGAAATACATGAGGAATTTATATACTTTCTGCTGATGAACGAATGACAGTCCTCTCCATTGCCTGTTTTCATCTTTTCAATTTCAATCCCGCACAGAGAACACGGAAGCCGGGGAAGCAATATAAGGACGTATATGGACGTTTAAGAAGGAAAAACATGAGGGATTGATAACCTTTCTGCTAGTGAACGAATGCACTAAACCTACTTAACCTTTCCATCTGTTGCTTTAATCCCTTCCACTTCAATTCCTAGCGTCGTGGAAGCTCTCAGAAAGGAAGGACATCTGAGGAGGCAAAACATAAGGCATTTGATAACCTTTCTGCTAATGAACGAATGCACTAAACCTTCTTAACCTTTCCATTTGTTGCTTTGATCCCTTCCGCTTAAAGACACTAAACGAAGCCGCCAGGAAATGTAAACCCCCCCTCATGACGATTACACGGACTATTGTGGCGAAATAGATAAATAGATACATAGATAAATACCTCCCCGTCGCGCACACACACACACACACACACACACACACACACACACACACACACACACACACACACACACACACCCCCACCCCCACACACACCAATCGCATAATACCAATTCTTTCCCATGAGCGACCCTGGCATTTCCTTAAGCCTCGACTATTGCCACACACGCGAGCCTCGTCAGAGCAAACACCGAGATCAATGAGAGGCGGGATACAGATATTAAAAGCGGACAAAAGACTGCAAAGACTCGACTCTCACACTGGCAAACTCTCGTCCCTCGCAGGTGAATATATATGGCCGTATTCTTAAACGCTGCTGACTCTCACATCAGTCATTTCTAAAGGACAAAAAAAACGGGTAAAATGTGTTCCCATGAATGCTTTTGGAGTTCATGATACAGAGGCCTTGTCAAACTCCCATTACGGTCAAAACACTACCCCCAGGAAACGCCCTTAACCCCTACGAAAGCCATGTCAAACGTATGTGCCTGGGCGATGATATGTTTAATAATAATGAGTTTTTTAGGGTTCATGGTATAGAAGCCTTGTCAAACTCCCACTATGGCCAAACACTACCCCCGAGGAAATGCCCTTAACGCCTATACGAAAGCTATGTCAAACGTATATGCCTGGGCGGCGAAATGTTTAATAATAATCAGTGTTTTTTAGGGTTCAGGGTATAAAGCCTTGTCAAACTCCAGCCGCGGTCAGAAAACTACCCCTAGGAAACGCCCTTAACTCATACGAAAGCCATGTCAAACGTATGTGCCTGGGGGGCGAAATGTTTAATAATAATGAGTGTTTTTAGAGCTCAGTGTAACCTTGTCAAACTCCTTGCAACCGCGGTCAGAAAACTACCTCTGGAAAGGCCCACAACTCCTACCAAAGCCATGAACCTAAAGAAACACTCCTTAAAACCCAATTAATTTCCTTTTTGGCTTTTGGAGATAGCTTATGTAAGGGTTGAAGCGTTTAAGAATACTGATCTACGGCCCTCTGACCCGGCAAGGCGGAAAACAGTTTTGGCGGCACCCTTCCTGTCTTGATGGGTGGGTGGCGGGCGGCCGGTGACAGGGTGGACAGCGGGACTCACGCCGGCACGCACTGATGCCCAAGATATGGCAGGCAGTGTTCCGGGGGCCGCCACTCCTGATGCTTGAGATAGGGCAGGAAGAGTAACTAGGGGATGACGGGTCCACGACGCGGAGCTTGAGGGGCGGGACGTGCGGCGACGGGCTATCGAGGGGAAAAGGAAAAAGGTCTGGCGAGTGTGTGAAAAAGTGTTGAGGTCCTCGAGTTGGTGACAGTTCTGGAAGGCTTCCCAATGTAAACTGATGCCATAGACGAGCAGGGACTGTGCGCATCATTCCAGTTAGTTAGGGACAGAAAGGCAGTACATGATAGTATGATATTAACCCTCTGAACAAAAGTATAACCATGCAATGAGCAGTTGAAAGTGTCCATCATTCTTTACTTTGGCAACAGAAGGAAGAAGGAGGAATTAAGAAAAGAAAGACGAAGAGAAACGGGAGCAGGAAGAAGATGAAGAGGAAAGGGAAAGGAAGATGAGAGGAAGAGAAAGAGGAAGAGAAGGAAAAAAGGGAAAGCTCGAAGTTAAAGAAAGAGGAAGAAGATGAAGAGGAAAGGGGAAGGAGGAGGAGGAGGAGGAGGAGGAATACATAGGAAGAACAAACAACAGAAGACCTGTCGGTCTATGGCAAGGGTGTCTGTTCACTACCGCTACTACTAGTAATCTACGTGTGGTAGGACAGGACAGAATAGATGAAGGCTCCTCCCCACCCACCTCTCCCTCCGGCAACGTGCCGGCAGGAAATAGTTAGAAGAGAACACCATGTGCCTTTAAGGTAAAAAGGGACATGGAAATTTTACAGCAAAGAGAGAAATAAGAGGAAATTACTACCCTTAACTTACGCTACTGGTGACCTAAACTGTGGGGGAAACTATTAATCCTAGTTGTTCGTTTTGCTTATGTTGTGTTTTGTATCTGAGTTGTTTTTCCTGGTATTCCTCTTCTGTATTATCCTGTCTCCGGTGTTATTTTTCTTTATTTGTCGTGTGACAGTGTTGTGTAGAGTATCTACATCACCTCTACCTGGTGCCGTATCTTTGTCCTTTGTCGATAAAAAACATGTCACAATAACTCGTTATCCTATTTTTGTTTCCTAAATGTTGATTCCTTTGTCGATAAAAAAACACGTTGCAATAACTCGTTATCCTTTCATTGTTTCCAAAACGTTGATTCCTTTGTCGATAAAACTAAACCATCTTAAAAACATTTTCCTTTCTTTGTTTCCAAAACGTTGATTCCTTTGTCAATAAAACTAAACCATCTTAAAAACATTTTCCTTTCTTTGTTTCCAAAACGTTGATTCTTTTGTCAATAAAACTAAACCATCTCAAAAACATTTTCCTTTCTTTGTTTCCAAAACGTTGATTCCTTTGTCGATAAAACTAAACCAACTCAAAACATTTTCCTTTCTTTGTTTCCAAAACGTTGATTCCTTTGTCAATAAAACTAAACCAACTCAAAAACATTTTCCTTTCTTTGTTTCCAAAACGATGATTCCTTTGTCGATAAAACTAAACCAACTCAATTTTTTCCCTTTCTTTGTTTCCAAAACGATGATTCCTTTGTCGATAAAAACACGTCGCAATAACTCGTTATCCTTTCTTTGTTTCCAAAACGTCGATTCCTTTGTCGATAAAACCCGTTTTCTTTCCTTTAAAGGTCAGTATCCCACCCCGACATTTACGTCAGGGTCAGCATCCCACCCCGACAGTTAAGTCAGGGTCAGCATCCCACCCCAACATTCAAGCTGGGGTCAGCATCCCACCCCAATATTCAAGCTGGGGTCAGCATCCCACCCCGACAATTAAGTCAGGGTCAGCATCCCACCCTGACAATTAAGTCAGGGTCAGCATCCCACCCAGGCAATTAAGTCAGGGTCAGCATCCCACCCCGACAGTTAAGTCAGGGTCAGCATCCCACCCTGACAATTAAGTCAGGGTCAGCATCCCACCCCGACAATTAAGTCAGGGTCAGCATCCCATTGAACCCGAAAATGTGGATGATGACTTTTTTCTTTTAAGATGTTGTTTTTCTATCGTATTCTTTTTTCTGATGTTTTTTTTATGTATTTTCCTTGTGCTGGTTTTCTCTTTCTTCATTTTCCTTTTTCTGTTGTTGTTTCTACTGTATATCGGCCTTTCTTGGTGCCGTATCCTGCTACAGACGAGTCTCCTTCACCCCAGAGAAGCCTCGCCCGTGCCAACATACCACACCAAAGTCCTGAATCCTAGTTGTTTGTTTTGCTAATGTTGTGTTTTGTAGCCGATTTCTTTTTTTCTGGTATTCTTTTCTGAATTATCCTGTCATCGCCTCTACCTGGTATCGTATCTTGCCATAGATGAGTCTCCTTCACCCCAGAGAAGGCTCACCCATACCAATATACGGCACCAAAGGCCTTCATGCTGGATTTTTGTGCGTTTTTTATATCACTTTTTTTCCTTTTTCTCGTCTGTGCTTCTATCTTATCTATTTCTTGGAATTCCTCTCCTGTATCATCCTGTTTCTGATGTTCTTTTAGTTTGGTTTCCTTATTTTCGGATGTTTTTTTTCTGTAATATCCCTGTCGTGGAGTTGTTCTGAAATCGCCTTTCCTTGGTGCTGTGTGTTGATACGAATGAATCTCCTTCACCCCAGAAAAGACTCGCCCATACCAACACACAACACCAAACGCCCTCCCCTTCCCCCACCCCTGGACACTCGGGATCTACGGCACCGCCATGGACGCCCCGAGGGAGCCGAGACGCCCTGCCGGAACCCCTGAGCCCCGCGACGCTCGCCAGGGAGACCTTGGGCTCCCTGACGCTCCCCAGCACCGCCGAAGCGGGGGAGGGCGGGACCTCCAGACAACTGCAGAAAAACTCCAGACAGAAATATTAAATTAATCGTAAACACCGTGACGGCGCAAGAGCTACGTTTGTCGAGTCTGGGATGGCAGGACGCCGGCCGAATGTTTTCGGCGCGGCATCCGTTTCCCTCTTTGTCTCTGATTTCTCTCATTGTTTTGTTTTTTTGAGAGAGAGAGAGAGAGAGAGAGAGAGAGAGAGAGAGAGAGAGAGAGAGAGAGAGAGAGAGAGAGAGAGAGAGAGAGAGAGAGAGAGAGAGAGAGAGAGAGAGAGTTTGGAAAGTTTCGTTTAGTCGGCGCAACATCTGTGGTCATATGCCGGAGAGAGACAGAAGGGGAAGGAATTAAAGGAGAAGGGAACAGATTCCAGGAGACGGGACACAACCCCGATTAATACCTGGTACCCATTCACTGCTGGGTGGACAGGGGCGTAGGGTATCGGAAAAGTCGCCCAAATTTTTCCACTCCGCCCTGGAAGTTAGGTTAGGTAAGTTAGGTTATGTTAGGTAGGTAAGGTTAGGTAAGTTAGGTTAGGTAAGTTAGGTTAGGTAAGTTAGGTTAGGTAAGTTAGGTTAGGTAGGTTAGGTTAGGTATAGGTGGTCTTCAGGACAGCGTGTGGGTAGAAATATTAAGAAAAGGAAGGAAGGAAGAAAAAAGGAGGAGGAATGTGTAATGATAAATAATAGTAAATAATGATCAATAAAATGCTGTTATAGACTTTCTAGACGTAAAATAAATGGATAAATCACCACATTATTGCTATTAAGGTTGATTAGAAGCCTTTATCTGTACAGTCCGGGCTGACAGGTGGTCTTCAGGACAGCGTGTGGGTAGTGTTAAGCCGCTCGGCGATGAAAATGGTTAGCGTTTAGCGGCGGGCGGGACTTCAAGCCAAGTTCTCCAGGACCCACCCCCGGGTGTTTGCCACTCAGCCACCGCCTGTATTAACTAACTGGCTCACGGTCAGCACACCCAGCGCATGAGGGAGGGAAAGTCACGTCATTATAATCAGTAACGGGAGTTAATTATAATTATCAAAGGGAGACATCCAGGGAGAGACGGCGGCGGTAAACAGAATTGAAAGAGGGACAGAAGAGAAAAGGAGGGAAGGAGAGGACGAAGATGAGAAGCGGAAATAGAGGGAGAAGGGAAGAAACGACAGAAAGCAGAGAAGGAAATTACTCAGCTTACCAGGAAGGAAGGAAGGAAGGCACGTCGGTAGGGAAAGAGTTATGTTGTAATAAAAACAATATCGACATTTAGTTTTCATTCCATTACTTCAAATCCCGACACACACACACACACACACACACACACACACACACACACACACACACACACACACACACGTCTTTATTTCTTCAACTTTACCATCATATCCATTTTTATAATTTGATGCATGGCTGTGTTGTGTTGTGTTGTGGCCGAGTTGCGTGTTTTGCAGGGCGTGGCGAAAACAATGTTAAGCCTATTACAACACTAATGTTAAGCTTATTAGAACACCTATTGGCAAGGCTTCTTTCTGTAAACTCCGTAACATGAACCAAATAAGATCTGGGGAAGGAATACAAGATAATTTTTTACATAACACCAGTAATAGGACGAGAGATAGATAGAGATAGATAGAGATACATACAAACAGACAGACACAGACAGACTCAGAAGTACGTAGATACACATACAAGCAAACAGACACAGAGGCTAAGACAGACATAAAAAGATAAAGTCAAACAAAGTTAAGACAAAAAAAAACCCGCCATATTATACATACAAACACAGACAAATGTAGCGACACGTACGGAAAGTGACAGACAGACAGAGATACAGTAGAGCTGGAGCGGGTTTAGCCGTGTAAGCCTTAACGTAAGGGAGGAGGGGAGCGGAAGAGGGCAAAACTACCCTTATCCGCAAACACGCTAACTGTGTCCTCGGCGGTGGCTGGAGAACCTCAGTCGCTACCCATTGAAGAGGTTTATTATCATATACTTAGATCAATGAAGTTTCGGTATTATATCATAGGACTCATTTCACAGAGTCACCTATAGTCAATCACATGCACCCTTCCCGCGATCATATCTATGGTATTAAAACATATTGATGCCTGTAAGAAGCCGAGTGATCAATGCTTCGACGTGGCGATCGCGAATAACCCAAGTTCATATTCGAAATTTTAAAACTTATCAATAAAGCAGAATTACAATATCAATCATGACTATTTCACATCGGGCCCAATAACCAGCCACTGTGAGAGATGGGATTCGGGGTGGCGCGGTTCACATCTTTGACTTTCCAACGAGCAGCGAATATTTCTGGTGAGTGTTATATGTGGAATTACCTTCATCGTGGCTATTTAACATCGGGCCCAGTAACCACCCATTGAGAGAAAGAAGGAACTTGGTGTTGGGGTCGCGCGGTTCAGATCCTTGACTTTCCAGCGAGCAGCGAACATTTCTGGTAAGTGTTACATGTGGATTTACGTTCATTGTGGCTATTTAACATTGGGCCCAATAACCAGCCACTGAGAGAGAGAGAAGGAACTTGGGGTTGGGGTCCGGCAGTTCGCATGTTCCCAATCTCTCTTCTGGTATGTGGTCCCTGAGTGAAGACGTTCGGCTGTAGCTTTGAAATTAACCTCGGGGTGTTCTGGAAAATACTCTCATTGTGATCCCCACGTCAAATTACTCTACATGGCTTTAACCATACCTATCCTAACCTCACCCAACCTGAGCGCTATATACCTGTACAGAGAAGGGAAATACGAGGGCGGTTCACACACTTGACTTTCCAGCGAGCAGCGAACGTTTCTGTTGAGTGTCACACGTGGACGGGTGCATGCAGGCAATCAATAAGAGTCCTCACTAACAAGCCGCCCGGACCCACGTGAGGCCTCGGCGTCACGTGGCAGTACTCGCGTCCACTCCACAAGCCGCATCGAATGTCTGTCTGTCTGCTGGTTAACACACATCGACGTGACCGGCAACTGTGTCTAGCTATCGCCCGCCTATATTAGTGAAGGTAGGATAGTGTTTTGCTTGTTGTCTCTCTTTTTAGCTTTTCTCTTCTATTTCTCGTCCCTTGCGTCCACTCAACTCATCATGTCATTGTCCCAAGTTGACCCACATCACGAGAATGCCAACTGTCTTCTTATCACTCGGCCGTTTGGATTGTTGTCCGTGTTTTCTGCCTTTCTTCCTCACTTTGCTGACGAGTGTGCGGGGAGGAGAGACAAACGGCGGGACAGGTGACAACGAGCGGCCCGGAGTGTGTGTGAGTTCATCCTGAAGAGTGTACGGCGGCGATATGTTACCGTGTGTGTGTGTGTGTGTGTGTGTGTGTGTGTGTGTGTGAGGGAGGGGGAGTCGGGGAGGAGGATAGGAGGTAAGGCCCATTGTAGTAGTGGTAGTAGTAGTAGTGGTGGTGCTTGTAGTAGTAGTAGTAGTAGTAGTAGTAGTAGTAGCAACTAGTAATTGTTGTTCTTGCAGATTTTAGTAGAAATGGTGGTGGTATTATTATTATTATTATTATTATTATTATTATTATTATTATTAGTAGTAGTAGTAGTAGTAGTAGTAGTAGTAGTAGTAGTAGTAGTAGTAGTAGTAGTAGTAAGAGATGATAATGAAAGGAGGAGGAGGAGAAAGAGAAGGACAGCAATAACAATAACAACAACAATAATCATAATTTTCTCCCCTTCCTCCTCCTCCTTTTCATTATTATCATCATCATTATCATCATCATAATCGTCATCTTTGTTGCATGCTATTTGATAACCTACACAAGGGCTTGGACATCACTGTTCTGTTGTTGTTGTTGTTGTCTTGTTACTATATTCTTTCCTTGGTGTCATAATTTATAGGTACTTTTGTCATTCTTTTTTTTTCTTTTTTACAGCTAAAGAAACAGTAACAATTAAAGGTGTCAATAAAAAGCCCGCTAATCGCTGTTCCTCCTTCTCTTCTTCCTCCTCTTCTGTTGTGTTCTGATGACTGGTTTTCACTCTTCTGTTGTGTTCTGATGACTGGTTTTCACTCTTCTGTTGTGTTCTGATGACTGGTTTTCACTCTTCTGTTGTGTTCTGATGACTGGTTTTCACTCTTCTGTTGTGTTCTGATGACTGGTTGTCACTCTTCTGTTGTGTTCTGATGACTGGTTTTCACTCTTCTGTTGTGTTCTGATGACTGGTTTTCACTCTTCTGTTGTGTTCTGATGACTGGTTTTCACTCTTCTGTTGTGTTCTGATGACTGGTTTTCACTCTTCTGTTGTGTTCTAATGATTGGTTTTCACTCTTCTGTTGTGTTCTGATGACTGGTTTTCACTCTTCTGTTGTGTTCTGATGACTGGTTTTCACTCTTCTGTTGTGTTCTAATGACTGGTTTTCACTCTTCTGTTGTGTTCTAATGACTGGTTTTCACTCTTCTGTTGTGTTCTAATGACTGGTTTTCACTCTTCTGTTGTGTTCTGATGACTGGTTTTCACTCTTCTGTTGTGTTCAATGACTGGTTTTCACTCTTCTGTTGTGTTCTAATGACTGGTTTTCACTCTTCTGTTGTGTTCTAATGACTGGTTTTCACTCTTCTGTTGTGTTCTAATGACTGGTTTTCACTCTTCTGTTGTGTTCTAATGACTGGTTTTCACTCTTCTGTTGTGTTCTAATGACTGGTTTTCACTCTTCTGTTGTGTTCTAATGACTGGTTTTCACTCTTCTGTTGTGTTCTAATGACTGGTTTTCACTCTTCTGTTGTGTTCTAATGACTGGTTTTCACTCTTCTGTTGTGTTCTAATGACTGGTTTTCACTCTTCTGTTGTGTTCTAATGACTGGTTTTCACTCTTCTGTTGTGTTCTAATGACTGGTTTTCACTCTTCTTTTGTGTGCTGATGACTGGTTTTCACTCTTCTGTTGTGTTCTATTGACTGGTTTTCACTCTTCTGTTGTGTTCTGATGACTGGTTTTCGTTTTCTGTTGCGTTCTGTTGTTGTTGTTGTTCTCGGTCCGTCACGAGAGGAATCAGGTCACGTTTGTTAGCGGGTGGCGGTGCAGGGAGAGGCAGGAAGTGGCGAGGTCCGGGATTGTTCTACTAAAGTTTCCCCTCAAGGCGTGTGTGTGTGTGTGTGTGTGTGTGTGTGTGTGTGTGTGTGTGTGTGTGTGTGTGTGTGTGTGTGTGTGTGTGTGTGTGTGTGTGTGTCGGTAATCCTTCATACTGTTCCCTGGGGCATGAGTCTTGGAATAACAGGAAAATAAAAATACATACACAAACTTTCTCTTGCAAGATAATACATGCACGCAAAACATTAAGGATAAAACTACTCACCTTGCGGGATAATAAGCATACACGTTTTTTTATATATTATTTTACAGTAAGGGAGAGAGCCCAGGGGAAAATAACAAAAAACAAGTGATAGTTTGACAAGGCTTCAGGACCGTGAACGTGAAAAACACTCATGCGAACCCGATTAATCTCCTTTGTGGCCTTGGGAAATAGTTGTTGTGGGAGCCGGCAGCGTCTGAGAAGAAGCCTGAAAAACAAAAGGCGACTGTGCTGAGGCTGACTTTAGCCCAACACCTGAGGATACCCTGATGACGTCAGGCCCACAATATGACATCACAGGGAAAACACGTAAACAGGCACGACAATCCAGCCAAGCCCGTGCACACACACACACACACACACACACACACACACACACACACACACACACACACACACACACACACACACACACAGCTCCGGTGGCCTGGCAGGTGGAGGTTCGAGCTCCACTCAGGCCGAGAATTTTCAGCTTACCTACAAGGAATGGTCACTCTCCCCCCTTGAGCGAGGGGATGAGGCGTGTGGGGTGTGAAGGTCCCAGCAGTCCCCGAAGATCGACTATAACGCGTCCTGCTCTAAATGAGGAGGATATTTCACAGAGATAACGAGTCCAACTCGTGACCAGGCTGTGGTGAATTACAAGCAGAATAATAATACAATAAAGCGGGGGAGGCGGTGGCTGAATGGATAGACGACCCCCCCACGTTCACGGACACAGAGTCATCCCCTCCGGTGCCACCACCTGATTTTTTTTTCAGCCCGCCGCCGAGTGGCTTAAACCCACATGCTGTTTGTTCAGACCACCTATCAACCCGGACTCTAGATTCTAGGATTAAAGATGAGCTCCGGGAGGTCAGCATGAGCCAATGCAAGATGGCGCCACTATAAACACTCGCCTGCGCCAGAACGGGCTGGGCCGACCATCAGGCCCCACCGGGAAGAAGCCTTGGACCGACCATCAGGATCCACCTGGAAGAAGCCTACCGGCGCAATAGGCCAAGACGTAAATAAAAAAATAAATAAATAAATAAATAAAAAGATGTATGAATAACAATATACTCTAAAACAATGTTTTCACCACCTAACTTTTTTTCCTCGTGTGTTAAAGCAGCGGACAAAACAGCAATAACAACAACAACAACAGCAACATCACAATCACCACCACCACCACCACCACCAACAACAACAACAACAACAACAACAAAAACAACAACAACAATAATAAACCGCAACACCTGACTTTCGTGAGAATGAGTAATGAAAACTACACTCAAACCTTATTCTTTTCTTGCTTCCTTTATCACTATTAGTTCTAGGAAGGAGTCGTGCCCGGCGGGGGCTGCATGTGAAGGAACGAAACAGGAAAGACAAGGGTGACCAGGGGCCGTGTCCAGGAGGGCGTGAGCGACGGGGTGACAAGGGCTAAGGTACATAGGAGATAGTGACTGAACACGGTAAGCTAAAAATGTTCTGAACTTAGCATACTACAGGCCTTGGCGGGGAATAGGACGTGAGGTGTTGACAGCGACTGGTAAAAAGATGACAGTGTTTGAAGAGAGGTTGATAATGAGGCTGTGTGCAGGCCTTGGCGGGGATATGGCGTGCAGAGTTGACAAGGACTGGGAATGAGAGGAGAATCTGAAATGGGAAAGCAAGTTGTTGACAAGGATTGAGGTACATACGTAGAGGATGTTGTCTGCATACTGGTGAGCTAATGAGAGGCGTGACTTAGGATGGTACAACGGGGAACAGGACGTAAGGTATTGGCAAGACTGTTATATATAGTGGACGGTGTCTGAATATAGCTGGCTAATGAGGGGCGTGGCTTAGAGTACAGTCCATGGCAAGGGAATAGGGGCCGTCAGGATGGGGTGATGTACTGTGCGACCTGCGAATCAATAACGCCAGAGTACATGACAGCAGCTGAGGCGGTAATAATGACAGGCTTGAGGAGGGCGTGGGCGAGAGGGCAGCGCAGGGAGGTGGTGGTGGTGAGTGTAGTGTGTCCAGTGTCGATGTTCTCAGACGCTTCCACCTCTCACATAAACTATTTCCAAAGGCCGAAAAGGAGATTAATCGAGTTCTAATGAGTGTTTTGCTAGGTTCACTGTACAGAAGAAAGGCTACACTACCACCAGGGTCATTAAACTACCGCTGGAAATGCCCAAAGCACCTACAAAAGCCTTATCAAATGTGTGTTTGGGCGCCGAAATGTTTAGAGAGTATCGATTCTAAATTCCTTTGTCTATACTTCCTCCTGCCTACGACTTAAATGCTTTCAAGAGGAGAGTGTCATACGATTTTGACCCTCTTTCGGCTACTTTATCAACTATTTTCTGAAGCTTCCTTATCAAACTATCCCTAGGCTCACAAAACTACACATGGAAACACCCACAACAACCTCTACGAAAGCCTAACCAAATGTGGGTGTGTGAGCCCCGAAATGTTTGAGAATGTGGGCCTTTGACTCCGGTGACTTTGTGCGTGAAACTCCCAAACTACAAAGCAAGGAAACACTCCCTCGAGCGTCAGTCAGTCCCAGGAACGCTATGCGGACGGAAGTATTAGTCGATTAGCTCCTGACAGCCGCGAAGGTGAGGGATGGGCGGCACGGGTGTGTGTGTGTGTGTGTGTGTGTGTGTGTGATGGATGGATGGGTTGCCCGGGGATGAGAGAGAGAGAGAGAGAGAGAGAGAGAGAGAGAGAGAGAGAGAGAGAGAGAGAGAGAGAGAGAGAGAGAGAGAGAGAGAGAGAGAGAGAGAGAGAGAGAGAGAGAGAGAGAGAGAGAGAGAGAGAGAGAGAGAGAGAGAGAGAGAGAGAGAGAGAGAATCAACCTTTACCATACCTTCTTAGTCCTTCGTTTCCATCTCCATTTTTCTTACCTGGAAAAGAGAAAAAAAGAATTAATATACAGTGACGAAATTAATCACGCAGAGAGAGAGAGAGAGAGAGAGAGAGAGAGAGAGAGAGAGAGAGAGAGAGAGAGAGAGAGAGAGAGAGAGAGAGAGAGAGAGAGAGAGAGAGAGAGAGAGAGAGAGAGAGAGAGAGAGAGAGAGAGAGAGAGAGAGAATCATTATAAATCGTTTCCCCTTAATTAAGAACACAATAATAACTTCTAATACTGCAATAATTACTCCACTGAACATCAAAACCAGAAAGACACAACCGATATAAGAAATTCCCACATTGCTACACCATCAATGAGTACTCTTATGCTCCCTGGTGTCTGTGGAACGGCTCTTCATCTACGTTGTCATCCTCATTGAAATGCGTGAGGTTGCGACGTCATACAGGCGGCGAGGCGAGGGAAGGGAGGAGAGGGAGAGCGAGGCGGCGGCGCATCGCATGTTGACACACCACAGTGACCGCTAGACAAGCGGCGCCAGTGACTCGGCGGAACCTGATGTGCTCGCCGTGAACCCGCTCGTCGTATGAACCGGGAAAGTCTGCTCTGATTTTCCCTCACCACTGGAGCAAACGGCGGTGTTGTGAGACGCTTCCACCCCTCACGTCAACGATTCCCAGAGGCCGAAAAGGAGATTAATCGGGTTCTATCGAGTGATTTTTTAGGTTCACGGTACAGAAGAAGGGTCATACTATCGCCAGGGTCATAAAACTACACCTGGAAATGGCCGAAACTCCTACGAAAGCCTTGTCAAATGTGTGTTTTTAGGTTCATAGTACAGAGGAAGGGTCAAACTACCACCAGGCTCATACAATTACCTCCGGAAATGCCCAAAATTCCTACGAAAGCCTTGTCAATCCCTCTCCCTCTCTCTCCACCTGTTGCGTTGGCCCAGACGAGCACGCACCACCGACCCCTTGGCAGACCGACACACTCACACACTCCCTGGCAGACGCTGTTGCTCGTTATCACAAAGAATGGGGCACCTCGTCCAGCCCGCCGCCTTTAAAGTACAGAAGAAGGGTCAGGCTACCACCAGGGTCATAAAAGTACCCTTGAAAATGCTCAAAACTCCTAAGAAAGCCTCGTTAAATATGTGTTCTTAGGCCCTGTAATGTTTAATAATACGACCCCAGCCAGAAGAGACAAGTTAGAAGGTCCCTATTCTCAGACACTTTCGGTTCTGCTACCACCAGGGTCATAAAAGTACCCTTGCAAATGCTCGCAACTCCAAAGAAAGCCTTGTTAAATATGTTCTTAGGCACTGAAATGTTTAATAATACGACCCCCCTATTCTCAGACGCTTTCGGTTCGCCTCGTCCAGTCCGCCGCCAGTGCTTGTCCTGCACACCGAGGCCACGACAACGCCTTCCAAGGGCCCTCCTCCGCTGAACACTGCGAGGCGAGGCTGGGCTAAGGATGACGGACGTTCACACTCCCGCCTTGTGCAGTGTCATTCCCTGGACATTCACCACCGCCAACCTTTCCCTTCCCGCCCTGATCCTCCATCCCTTCCGGCAACTCCCCCTGACGCAACCCTGCCTGTCCTTGTTCCCTTGATGATATAGATGATAATGAAGATGGATGGAGAAACAGAGAGAGATGGATAGATAGAAAAAGAGGTAATAGATTAATGGAGAGATAAATAGATGGACTGATATATAGATATATAGATAGATATAGAAATGGAGGTTATATTTTGATGGAGAAAGAGATAGATGGATGGAATTAAAGATATGCAGATAGATAAATACAGGTAATTGTTTGATATAGATAGATTGATAGGTAGGTATAGCCAGACAGATCACACACACACACACACACACACACACACACACACACACACACACACACACACACACACACACACACACACACACGAGACTATTTCTGGGCTATGCTAGCAGGAAGGGAAAGTTTTCAAGTCGGCTTAGTCCTGCATTAGCGAGTCCACTGCGATGGTCCAAAACTTGTATTATTTTAAGCGTAAAATGAGTTCAGAAACACCATTTATTTACATTACTGAGAGAGAGAGAGAGAGAGAGAGAGAGAGAGAGAGAGAGAGAGAGAGAGAGAGAGAGAGAGAGAGAGAGAGAGAGAGAGAGAGAGAGAGAGAGAGAGAGAGAGAGAGAGAGAGAGAAAGTCAGAAAGAAAGAAAGAATGAAA